>NW_027466052.1:11687500-11865000 GCF_046127955.1 Nelusetta ayraudi | reverse complement strand
AGGCTCTGACCCGTGGCCGCGGGACTGGCCTCGTCTGACCTCTATATTTAATTAGTTGCTTCACCTGGCAGTAAATAGGATGTGGACTTTATCTCTCACTCGCTCTCTCTCTTTCTCTCTCTCTCACATACACACAGAGTCTCCGAGTCATGCACCAAACTTACCGTCAGGAGGCAGAACTAGCTAAACATGCTTGAGTTATCAAAATTTAAAGCTTGCATGCTCAGTTTTTACGTCATGCATCACTTTTATTCAGATTTGCCTTGAACGTGTCTTGCCAGAAGGACTCTTGGCACTGTGAAGCCTGTGCATGACGCCGCCGACCAGTGGCGCTTTTTTTTTTTTTTTTTTTATCAACAGAACAAGAATCTTCCGCTGTCTTTTAGCCGATGTATTGAAGTTTCTCCTCCTCGTCCCTGCCGCTCTTCTACATTAGCGCTGAAATGAGGGGCGGGAGCTGTTTGCTGCACAGTACACTCTAACCTGAGTCATTTAGAGCCTATTACAAAACATCGATATATTGATTGAAGTCAGTGTCTCAGTGTGCTGCTCTGTAAACACGCTGTTGGTTTGGTTGTGCATGTTTTATCTGCTTGGATCTTATCAGGATTGAAATCTTTTTTTTCATCCTCAGTTCACTGTGTCGCGCCACCGTTGGCTGTTGAGCTGAAGATAGACTCTTATTTTCTTAATTCTCATTGACTTCAGAAATTGTCATCTCAAGAACCCAAATTCAGTATATTTTAGTTAATATAGTTTTTGTGTTTTATATATATATATATATATATTTATTTATTTTTTATTTTATTTTATTTTTTTTTTCATTAGACCTGCGTGTTAAAGTCGCAGTTTTTTTTTTTTTAATGCCAGCACCCGGTAAATGCTGTTGGCTCTTCCTGCAACTTTAAGCTCAGGCCTTTGAGTGCCGCTAAAGAAAGAAAGGCCTTGAAACACAATCAGAAGTTTCCCTTGTGCGCCATAAAACAAGCCCAAAGAGCAGAAGAAACGGGTCATAGAGATTTTCACTGGGAGGCAGACCGAGTGCAGCTTTGACTCAGCTCACAGCCAGGTCAACAGACATCTCCGCAAATCTGTAAAATATGAAATAATATGCAACTTTGTTGTTTTACTGTTGTTAAACTTTGTGACATTATATAAAGCAAGGAAATTTAAGGGCTGCAAGGCAGAAATGTTTTTTTCTGTTTAACTGGTTTAGAGACGCTTTGCTTGGTTGGTTTTGACAAAAAAAGAAAACTTTCCTTAAATGATGTTTATTGTGCCATTTTTGCATTCCATTACAGTATGTATCATATATTGCTTCTAGGGAGGTTAGTGACATTTGTGTTTAGACCTCTCTTATTCCCTTTCCCAGCTAGAATTGTCGAGTTTATTTGCCACAAAATACAAAGTCTCGTCTGTCTGACAAAATCAATGACTCCATAATTTTTTGTTGTCTGCTTTTTCATTATTTTGAGGGAAGATGGATTCAAATGTCTCTGTGGCAGCAGTCACAATAATGCAATGGGCCATTAAATTGGAGACATAACCTTCACTTGAGTATTTTAATTACAAAGAGTCTGAGGCAGATAAGAAATATGTAGAAAAAGTTTGAATTCCACTGCAATGGTCGACATTGTGTTCTTGAAGAATCTGAGGGGATTCTTGTCATGAAACCCGCACATGAAATCCAGACTTTGCTGTGTCCGTGTTGAGCTGATGTCCATCTCAGTGCTACACTGTGCGAATTCCAAGGTCATCCTGTCATCTGTGACCGGGATCCTTCACCCATGTTTGTCTCTTGATTGACGCCTGGCTCCGATTCACATCCCCCCCTCCAGCCAGGCTCACAAATTGAATTAGTTTCAACCCCAAATTTGTGTGGCACAACTATTAATTTTTTTTTTGAGCCCCAGAGGAAGTGGCGGAAATATGAGGAAATATGATTTTACACCAAAAGGGACACAAGCCTGAAGCGCAGCAATTTACCAACCATTCATCTGTTAGCAAATTAAAAAGCGCCACATGTGACATCTTTTCCCAACTTTTACAGATCTGATGAAAAAGTTTCCCTCTCAATTACCATCTGAAATTAATCTCCTTAATCCCAATTTGATCTCTTTCATGCATATAAGGGGTATCTTTCATCTGCCCACCTGTGTGTGTTTTAAATCTCCGCCGCCGAGTCGAGATGGGACGTGACTGTTTAACTTAAGTCCTGCGTGTAACTCCGGCACCCGTGCAGCCTGCTGAGATGCAGGAGCTGATTAGAGGAGATGGAGACGGGTGGGGGTGCAGGCGGAGGCGTGACTGACATTAGCCACACCTCAGTTTTCTTAGGAGGAAAACGTGGAAAGGGGAAAACTCTCATTAGTGTGTTTTGATTGCACGTAGTTTGTACACGTTAATAGGGCAGGGGAAACCGCACATGACGGCCCCTCAGCCCGCCAGGTGCATGTGCTTGAGGATGTCAGCATGTCAGCAGGTGGGAGGCAGCTGGTGCTGCTTGCGCTCTGACGGTCAATAAATGGTCCGAAAGTAACGCATTTACCACATAGCCTGTAATTATCTCAGAGTGTAGCCAGGGTGGGACAGATCATCCCACTTCTTCTACATCATTGCTGCTATTGGAATGGAAATATTTTCACGTTTATTTTTTCGAAATGTCTGTAGATATATTCTAAAGTTTACCTCTAATGTCCTTAATATGCGTGCATGCGTGCAAGCGCGTGTTTGAGTGACAGGGGTTTATCTCAGCGCATCAAATCTCTTTTTCAGTAAAATAAATAAACAAAAAATAGCAGAATGTTTGTCAATTTCTTCTAGATGCTCCTGGAGCAAAAGCAGTCCATTCCTGGCCTGTGTCCTGTTGGTGGCCTTCTTCAGTGCTGCGTACTAACAGCAGCACTGCACCTTCTTAATTGGTTTAGGAGAAGACTCCTTGTCATTATACGCTCAGTAAACTCAGCTCAAGAACATACAGTCCAAGTTGCTTCAACCTCCTAAACCCCTCCAGGCACAGCAACCTAAACAAAAAAAAGAAATACTGATAATGTGCTGTATACATTTGTGCATCTCCTGTCAGTTTTTTTTTTATGCTTTTAAAATAATTGCTGTTGGTTGTGCAGCTGCATCAGAGGAGAGGCATTAATGATTCTCGCCAGTGTCGAGGTAACGCTGGCCTGCAGAAGGCGGGAAGAGAGCAACTCATCTCTGGAAGTTAACAGGAGAACAACTGGATGGTCTGTGTGTGTGTGTGTGTGTGTGTGTGTGTGTGTGTGTGTGTGTATGTGTGTGTGTGCGTGCACATACCTTTTTTTTTTTTTTTTTTTTTTTTTTTTTTTTAAAGAATAGCCGTTGAATGCTGCAGGAGGATGATCAGACTGGGAGCACACCAGGGTTGCTCCTGATCACAAAGGGATTATGGGGGATATGGAGCCGCAGTGTATTTCAGGCCTGCCTCCAGTTAGGCTCATCTCCGCCACGCTCCCCTCACACACACATCGCTTTAATTGCCTTCACTTCTTTCATTACTTTTATTGCCTCTTCCCTGCAATGCGTGCTCTCTGGCCTTGCGGAAAGGTCACTGTGACGGCAGTGGTAGCTTTCGTCCCTCTTATGGGCAGGAAATGGCAGGCAGCACACTGCTCACATCTAGGATTATTTTCTCTTTTTTTTTTCTTTAGTGTTGACGTTTACAGAATGTTTAAATGCCACCAGCCACACAGAATGATCACAGAAAACACAGCGCAGTGACAGATTTATATACAAATGGTGATAGTGAGGACAATCCTAAGAAAAGCAGGGGAGGTGTGTTAGGTCCCAGGCGGGACAGTGCACGGTCAATCGCGGGGAGACACCTCCAGGAAAAGACCCCCAGCCTTCAAGGTGTTTCCACCACCCCTTCGAATAGTGGTGGGGAGACAAAATATCAGACATTGTGTCTGAAAGAGTGAAGTTGGCCTGGTTACGCAACGTTTCAGCCTTTTTTGGCCTTAATCAGGCGCAGACTGACGGCAGCTGACCGCCGGGTTGGTGTATGTCAAGTGGAGGCAGTTTAATGTCATGCCCAGGACAGAGGTAAGTATGAAGTGTGTGTTGCCAATTGGGTTTGTGGTAAGAATGAAGTGTTTGTTTCTTTTGCAGATCCAAATTTGGTTTGAGGTAAGTAAATGATGTTGAGGTAAGTATTTTATTGTTGTTTTTTTGTGTGCCAATTAGGTTTCAGGTGAGTAATTAAATGTCCCTCTTGTCCTCTATCCTTTCCATTGTTCCTTTCCCTTTTCCCTGGTGTCTGGTCCATGTTGTTCTCCTGTTCTTCCCTTGGTCTGTCCCTCCCTCTTCCCTTAAACCACTCGTACACTGTCTCCTTTCCCTTTATGTAGATATATTCTAAGGGTCAAAAGTCATGGGGAAAAACCCACGCTAAATTTGGGGCTTCTAGTACTTGAGGAACCCTAACCCTAACCCTAGCTTCAGGCTTATCCTTAACCCTAATTCAATGCAAGTCTATGGGGTGAAATTTCAACTTTGTCCTAGAGACATGGGGCCACTTGCTCTTTCATCAGGAGCCCCCAAGAAGCGCCCACAGCAAATTTGGGGCTTCTAGTACTTGAGGAACCCTAACCCTATCCCTAACCCTAACCCTAACCCTAGCTTCATCCTTATTTCAATGCAAGTCTATGGGGTGAAATTTCAACTTTGTCCTAGAGACATGGGGCCACTTGCTCTTTCATCAGGAGCCCCCAAGAAGCACCTACACCATATTTGGGGCTTCTAGTACTTGAGGAACCCTAACCCTAACCTTAACCCTAACCCTAACCCTAACCCTAGCTTCATCTTTATTTCAATGCAAGTCTATGGGGTGAAATTTCAACTTTGTCCTAGAGACATGGGGCCACTTGCTCTTTCATCAGGAGCCCCCAAGAAGCACCTACACCAAATTTGGGGCTTCTAGTACTTGAGGAACCCTAACCCTAACCTTAACCCTAACCCTAACCCTAACTCTAGCTTCATCCTTATTTCAATGCAAGTCTATGGGGTGAAATTTCAACTTTGTCCTAGAGACATGGGGCCACTTGCTCTTTCATCAGGAGCCCCCAAGAAGCACCTACACCAAATTTGGGGCTTCTAGTACTTGAGGAACCCTAACCCTAACCTTAACCCTAACCCTAACCCTAACCCTAGCTTCATCTTTATTTCAATGCAAGTCTATGGGGTGAAATTTCAACTTTGTCCTAGAGACATGGGGCCACTTGCTCTTTCATCAGGAGCCCCCAAGAAGCACCTACACCAAATTTGGGGCTTCTAGTACTTGAGGAACCCTAACCCTAACCTTAACCCTAACCCTAACCCTAACTCTAGCTTCATCCTTATTTCAATGCAAGTCTATGGGGTGAAATTTCAACTTTGTCCTAGAGACATGGGGCCACTTGCTCTTTCATCAGGAGCCCCCAAGAAGCACCTACACCAAATTTGGGGCTTCTAGTACTTGAGGAACCCTAACCCTAACCTTAACCCTAACCCTAACCCTAACCCTAGCTTCAGCCTTATTTCAATGCAAGTCTATGGGGTGAAATTTCAACTTTGTCCTAGAGACATGGGGCCACTTGCTCTTTCATCAGGAGCCCCCAAGAAGCACCTACACCAAATTTGGGGCTTCTAGTACTTGAGGAACCCTAACCCTAACCTTAACCCTAACCCTAACCCTAACCCTAACCCTAGCTTCAGCCTTATTTCAATGCAAGTCTATGGGGTGAAATTTCAACTTTGTCCTAGAGACATGGGGCCACTTGCTCTTTCATCAGGAGCCCCCAAGAAGCGCCCACAGCAAATTTGGGGCTTCTAGTACTTGAGGAACCCTGACCCTAACCTTAACCCTAACCCTAACCCTTGCTTCAACCTTATTTCAATGCAAGTCTATGGGGTGAAATTTCAACTTTGTCCTAGAGACATAGGGCCACATGTTCTTTCATCAGGAGCCCCCAAAAGCGCCCACAGCAAATTTGGGGCTTCTAGTACTTGAGGAACCCTAACCCTAACCTTAACCCTAACCCTAACCCTAACCCTAGCCCTAGCTTCAGCCTTATTTCAATGCAAGTCTATGGGGTGAAATTTCAACTTTGTCCTAGAGACATGGGGCCACTTGCTCTTTCATCAGGAGCCCCCAAGAAGCGCCCACAGCAAATTTGGGGCTTCTAGTACTTGAGGAACCCTAACCCTAACCTTAACCCTAACCCTAACCCTAACCCTAACCCTAGCTTCAGCCTTATTTCAATGCAAGTCTATGGGGTGAAATTCCAACTTTGTCCTAGAGACATGGGGCCACTTGCTCTTTCATCAGGAGCCCCCAAGAAGCGCCCACAGAAAATTTGGGGCTTCTAGTACTTGAGGAACCCTAACCCTAACCTTAACCCTAACCCTAACCCTAACCCTAGCTTCAGCCTTATTTCAATGCAAGTCTATGGGGTGAAATTCCAACTTTGTCCTAGAGACATGGGGCCTCTTGCTCTTTCATCAGGAGCCCCCAAGAAGCGCCCACAGAAAATTTGGGGCTTCTAGTACTTGAGGAACCCTAACCCTAACCTTAACCCTAACCCTAACCCTAACCCTAACCCTAGCTTCAGCCTTATTTCAATGCAAGTCTATGGGGTGAAATTTCAACTTTGTCCTAGAGACATGGGGCCACTTGCTCTTTCATCAGGAGCCCCCAAGAAGCGCCCACAGCAGATTTGGGGCTTCTAGTACTTGAGGAACCCTGACCCTAACCTTAACCCTAACCCTAACCCTTGCTTCAACCTTATTTCAATGCAAGTCTATGGGGTGAAATTTCAACTTTGTCCTAGAGACATAGGGCCACATGTTCTTTCATCAGGAGCCCCCAAAAGCGCCCACAGCAAATTTGGGGCTTCTAGTACTTGAGGAACCCTAACCCTAACCTTAACCCTAACCCTAACCCTAACCCTAGCCCTAGCTTCAGCCTTATTTCAATGCAAGTCTATGGGGTGAAATTTCAACTTTGTCCTAGAGACATGGGGCCACTTGCTCTTTCATCAGGAGCCCCCAAGAAGCGCCCACAGCAAATTTGGGGCTTCTAGTACTTGAGGAACCCTAACCCTAACCTTAACCCTAACCCTAACCCTAACCCTAACCCTAGCTTCAGCCTTATTTCAATGCAAGTCTATGGGGTGAAATTCCAACTTTGTCCTAGAGACATGGGGCCACTTGCTCTTTCATCAGGAGCCCCCAAGAAGCGCCCACAGAAAATTTGGGGCTTCTAGTACTTGAGGAACCCTAACCCTAACCTTAACCCTAACCCTAACCCTAACCCTAGCTTCAGCCTTATTTCAATGCAAGTCTATGGGGTGAAATTCCAACTTTGTCCTAGAGACATGGGGCCTCTTGCTCTTTCATCAGGAGCCCCCAAGAAGCGCCCACAGAAAATTTGGGGCTTCTAGTACTTGAGGAACCCTAACCCTAACCTTAACCCTAACCCTAACCCTAACCCTAACCCTAGCTTCAGCCTTATTTCAATGCAAGTCTATGGGGTGAAATTTCAACTTTGTCCTAGAGACATGGGGCCACTTGCTCTTTCATCAGGAGCCCCCAAGAAGCGCCCACAGCAAATTTGGGGCTTCTAGTACTTGAGGAACCCTAACCCTAACCTTAACCCTAAACCTAACCCTAACCCTAGCTTCAGCCTTATTTCAATGCAAGTCTATGGGGTGAAATTCCAACTTTGTCCTAGAGACATGGGGCCACTTGCTCTTTCATCAGGAGCCCCCAAGAAGCGCCCACAGAAAATTTGGGGCTTCTAGTACTTGAGGAACCCTAACCCTAACCTTAACCCTAACCCTAACCCTAACCCTAACCCTAGCTTCAGCCTTATTTCAATGCAAGTCTATGGGGTGAAATTCCAACTTTGTCCTAGAGACATGGGGCCACTTGCTCTTTCATCAGGAGCCCCCAAGAAGCGCCCACAGAAAATTTGGGGCTTCTAGTACTTGAGGAACCCTAACCCTAACCTTAACCCTAACCCTAACCCTAACCCTAACCCTAGCTTCAGCCTTATTTCAATGCAAGTCTATGGGGTGAAATTCCAACTTTGTCCTAGAGACATGGGGCCACTTGCTCTTTCATCAGGAGCCCCCAAGAAGCACCTACACCAAATTTGGGGCTTCTAGTACTTGAGGAACCCTAACCCTAACCTTAACCCTAACCCTAACCCTAACCCTAACCCTAGCTTCAGCCTTATTTCAATGCAAGTCTATGGGGTGAAATTCCAACTTTGTCCTAGAGACATGGGGCCACTTGCTCTTTCATCAGGAGCCCCCAAGAAGCGCCCACAGCAAATTTGGGGCTTCTAGTACTTGAGGAACCCTAACCCTAACCTTAACCCTAACCCTAACCCTAACCCTAGCTTCAGCCTTATTTCAATGCAAGTCTATGGGGTGAAATTCCAACTTTGTCCTAGAGACATGGGGCCACTTGCTCTTTCATCAGGAGCCCCCAAGAAGCGCCCACAGAAAATTTGGGGCTTCTAGTACTTGAGGAACCCTAACCCTAACCTTAACCCTAACCCTAACCCTAACCTTAGCTTCAGCCTTATTTCAATGCAAGTCTATGGGGTGAAATTCCAACTTTGTCCTAGAGACATGGGGCCACTTGCTCTTTCATCAGGAGCCCCCAAGAAGCGCCCACAGAAAATTTGGGGCTTCTAGTACTTGAGGAACCCTAACCCTAACCTTAACCCTAACCCTAACCCTAACCCTAGCTTCAGCCTTATTTCAATGCAAGTCTATGGGGTGAAATTCCAACTTTGTCCTAGAGACATGGGGCCACTTGCTCTTTCATCAGGAGCCCCCAAGAAGCGCCCACAGAAAATTTGGGGCTTCTAGTACTTGAGGAACCCTAACCCTAACCTTAACCCTAACCCTAACCCTAACCCTAGCTTCAGCCTTATTTCAATGCAAGTCTATGGGGTGAAATTTCAACTTTGTCCTAGAGACATGGGGCCACTTGCTCTTTCATCAGGAGCCCCCAAGAAGCGCCCACAGCAGATTTGGGGCTTCTAGTACTTGAGGAACCCTGACCCTAACCTTAACCCTAACCCTAACCCTTGCTTCAACCTTATTTCAATGCAAGTCTATGGGGTGAAATTTCAACTTTGTCCTAGAGACATAGGGCCACATGTTCTTTCATCAGGAGCCCCCAAAAGCGCCCACAGCAAATTTGGGGCTTCTAGTACTTGAGGAACCCTAACCCTAACCTTAACCCTAACCCTAACCCTAACCCTAGCCCTAGCTTCAGCCTTATTTCAATGCAAGTCTATGGGGTGAAATTTCAACTTTGTCCTAGAGACATGGGGCCACTTGCTCTTTCATCAGGAGCCCCCAAGAAGCGCCCACAGCAAATTTGGGGCTTCTAGTACTTGAGGAACCCTAACCCTAACCTTAACCCTAACCCTAACCCTAACCCTAGCTTCAGCCTTATTTCAATGCAAGTCTATGGGGTGAAATTTCAACTTTGTCCTAGAGACATGGGGCCACTTGCTCTTTCATCAGGAGCCCCCAAGAAGCGCCCACAGAAAATTTGGGGCTTCTAGTACTTGAGGAACCCTAACCCTAACCTTAACCCTAACCCTAACCCTAACCCTAGCTTCAGCCTTATTTCAATGCAAGTCTATGGGGTGAAATTTCAACTTTGTCCTAGAGACATGGGGCCACTTGCTCTTTCATCAGGAGCCCCCAAGAAGCGCCCACAGCAGATTTGGGGCTTCTAGTACTTGAGGAACCCTGACCCTAACCTTAACCCTAACCCTAACCCTTGCTTCAACCTTATTTCAATGCAAGTCTATGGGGTGAAATTTCAACTTTGTCCTAGAGACATAGGGCCACATGTTCTTTCATCAGGAGCCCCCAAAAGCGCCCACAGCAAATTTGGGGCTTCTAGTACTTGAGGAACCCTAACCCTAACCTTAACCCTAACCCTAACCCTAACCCTAACCCTAGCTTCAGCCTTATTTCAATGCAAGTCTATGGGGTGAAATTCCAACTTTGTCCTAGAGACATGGGGCCACTTGCTCTTTCATCAGGAGCCCCCAAGAAGCGCCCACAGAAAATTTGGGGCTTCTAGTACTTGAGGAACCCTAACCCTAACCTTAACCCTAACCCTAACCCTAACCCTAGCTTCAGCCTTATTTCAATGCAAGTCTATGGGGTGAAATTCCAACTTTGTCCTAGAGACATGGGGCCTCTTGCTCTTTCATCAGGAGCCCCCAAGAAGCGCCCACAGAAAATTTGGGGCTTCTAGTACTTGAGGAACCCTAACCCTAACCTTAACCCTAACCCTAACCCTAACCCTAGCTTCAGCCTTATTTCAATGCAAGTCTATGGGGTGAAATTTCAACTTTGTCCTAGAGACATGGGGCCACTTGCTCTTTCATCAGGAGCCCCCAAGAAGCGCCCACAGCAAATTTGGGGCTTCTAGTACTTGAGGAACCCTAACCCTAACCTTAACCCTAAACCTAACCCTAACCCTAGCTTCAGCCTTATTTCAATGCAAGTCTATGGGGTGAAATTCCAACTTTGTCCTAGAGACATGGGGCCACTTGCTCTTTCATCAGGAGCCCCCAAGAAGCGCCCACAGAAAATTTGGGGCTTCTAGTACTTGAGGAACCCTAACCCTAACCTTAACCCTAACCCTAACCCTAACCCTAACCCTAGCTTCAGCCTTATTTCAATGCAAGTCTATGGGGTGAAATTCCAACTTTGTCCTAGAGACATGGGGCCACTTGCTCTTTCATCAGGAGCCCCCAAGAAGCACCTACACCAAATTTGGGGCTTCTAGTACTTGAGGAACCCTAACCCTAACCTTAACCCTAACCCTAACCCTAACCCTAACCCTAGCTTCAGCCTTATTTCAATGCAAGTCTATGGGGTGAAATTCCAACTTTGTCCTAGAGACATGGGGCCACTTGCTCTTTCATCAGGAGCCCCCAAGAAGCGCCCACAGAAAATTTGGGGCTTCTAGTACTTGAGGAACCCTAACCCTAACCTTAACCCTAACCCTAACCCTAACCCTAACCCTAGCTTCAGCCTTATTTCAATGCAAGTCTATGGGGTGAAATTCCAACTTTGTCCTAGAGACATGGGGCCACTTGCTCTTTCATCAGGAGCCCCCAAGAAGCACCTACACCAAATTTGGGGCTTCTAGTACTTGAGGAACCCTAACCCTAACCTTAACCCTAACCCTAACCCTAACCCTAACCCTAGCTTCAGCCTTATTTCAATGCAAGTCTATGGGGTGAAATTCCAACTTTGTCCTAGAGACATGGGGCCACTTGCTCTTTCATCAGGAGCCCCCAAGAAGCGCCCACAGAAAATTTGGGGCTTCTAGTACTTGAGGAACCCTAACCCTAACCTTAACCCTAACCCTAACCCTAACCCTAGCTTCAGCCTTATTTCAATGCAAGTCTATGGGGTGAAATTCCAACTTTGTCCTAGAGACATGGGGCCACTTGCTCTTTCATCAGGAGCCCCCAAGAAGCGCCCACAGAAAATTTGGGGCTTCTAGTACTTGAGGAACCCTAACCCTAACCTTAACCCTAACCCTAACCCTAACCTTAGCTTCAGCCTTATTTCAATGCAAGTCTATGGGGTGAAATTCCAACTTTGTCCTAGAGACATGGGGCCACTTGCTCTTTCATCAGGAGCCCCCAAGAAGCGCCCACAGAAAATTTGGGGCTTCTAGTACTTGAGGAACCCTAACCCTAACCTTAACCCTAACCCTAACCCTAACCCTAGCTTCAGCCTTATTTCAATGCAAGTCTATGGGGTGAAATTCCAACTTTGTCCTAGAGACATGGGGCCACTTGCTCTTTCATCAGGAGCCCCCAAGAAGCGCCCACAGAAAATTTGGGGCTTCTAGTACTTGAGGAACCCTAACCCTAACCTTAACCCTAACCCTAACCCTAACCCTAGCTTCAGCCTTATTTCAATGCAAGTCTATGGGGTGAAATTTCAACTTTGTCCTAGAGACATGGGGCCACTTGCTCTTTCATCAGGAGCCCCCAAGAAGCGCCCACAGCAGATTTGGGGCTTCTAGTACTTGAGGAACCCTGACCCTAACCTTAACCCTAACCCTAACCCTTGCTTCAACCTTATTTCAATGCAAGTCTATGGGGTGAAATTTCAACTTTGTCCTAGAGACATAGGGCCACATGTTCTTTCATCAGGAGCCCCCAAAAGCGCCCACAGCAAATTTGGGGCTTCTAGTACTTGAGGAACCCTAACCCTAACCTTAACCCTAACCCTAACCCTAACCCTAGCCCTAGCTTCAGCCTTATTTCAATGCAAGTCTATGGGGTGAAATTTCAACTTTGTCCTAGAGACATGGGGCCACTTGCTCTTTCATCAGGAGCCCCCAAGAAGCGCCCACAGCAAATTTGGGGCTTCTAGTACTTGAGGAACCCTAACCCTAACCTTAACCCTAACCCTAACCCTAACCCTTGCTTCAACCTTATTTCAATGCAAGTCTATGGGGTGAAATTTCAACTTTGTCCTAGAGACATAGGGCCACATGTTCTTTCATCAGGAGCCCCCAAAAGCGCCCACAGCAAATTTGGGGCTTCTAGTACTTGAGGAACCCTAACCCTAACCTTAACCCTAACCCTAACCCTAACCCTAGCCCTAGCTTCAGCCTTATTTCAATGCAAGTCTATGGGGTGAAATTTCAACTTTGTCCTAGAGACATGGGGCCACTTGCTCTTTCATCAGGAGCCCCCAAGAAGCGCCCACAGCAAATTTGGGGCTTCTAGTACTTGAGGAACCCTAACCCTAACCTTAACCCTAACCCTAACCCTAACCCTAACCCTAGCTTCAGCCTTATTTCAATGCAAGTCTATGGGGTGAAATTCCAACTTTGTCCTAGAGACATGGGGCCACTTGCTCTTTCATCAGGAGCCCCCAAGAAGCGCCCACAGAAAATTTGGGGCTTCTAGTACTTGAGGAACCCTAACCCTAACCTTAACCCTAACCCTAACCCTAACCCTAACCCTAGCTTCAGCCTTATTTCAATGCAAGTCTATGGGGTGAAATTCCAACTTTGTCCTAGAGACATGGGGCCACTTGCTCTTTCATCAGGAGCCCCCAAGAAGCGCCCACAGAAAATTTGGGGCTTCTAGTACTTGAGGAACCCTAACCCTAACCTTAACCCTAACCCTAACCCTAACCCTAGCTTCAGCCTTATTTCAATGCAAGTCTATGGGGTGAAATTTCAACTTTGTCCTAGAGACATGGGGCCACTTGCTCTTTCATCAGGAGCCCCCAAGAAGCGCCCACAGAAAATTTGGGGCTTCTAGTACTTGAGGAACCCTAACCCTAACCTTAACCCTAACCCTAACCCTAACCCTAACCCTAGCTTCAGCCTTATTTCAATGCAAGTCTATGGGGTGAAATTCCAACTTTGTCCTAGAGACATGGGGCCACTTGCTCTTTCATCAGGAGCCCCCAAGAAGCGCCCACAGAAAATTTGGGGCTTCTAGTACTTGAGGAACCCTAACCCTAACCTTAACCCTAACCCTAACCCTAACCCTAACCCTAGCTTCAGCCTTATTTCAATGCAAGTCTATGGGGTGAAATTTCAACTTTGTCCTAGAGACATGGGGCCACTTGCTCTTTCATCAGGAGCCCCCAAGAAGCGCCCACAGCAGATTTGGGGCTTCTAGTACTTGAGGAACCCTGACCCTAACCTTAACCCTAACCCTAACCCTTGCTTCAACCTTATTTCAATGCAAGTCTATGGGGTGAAATTTCAACTTTGTCCTAGAGACATAGGGCCACATGTTCTTTCATCAGGAGCCCCCAAAAGCGCCCACAGCAAATTTGGGGCTTCTAGTACTTGAGGAACCCTAACCCTAACCTTAACCCTAACCCTAACCCTAACCCTAGCCCTAGCTTCAGCCTTATTTCAATGCAAGTCTATGGGGTGAAATTTCAACTTTGTCCTAGAGACATGGGGCCACTTGCTCTTTCATCAGGAGCCCCCAAGAAGCGCCCACAGCAAATTTGGGGCTTCTAGTACTTGAGGAACCCTAACCCTAACCTTAACCCTAACCCTAACCCTAACCCTAACCCTAGCTTCAGCCTTATTTCAATGCAAGTCTATGGGGTGAAATTTCAACTTTGTCCTAGAGACATGGGGCCACTTGCTCTTTCATCAGGAGCCCCCAAGAAGCGCCCACAGCAGATTTGGGGCTTCTAGTACTTGAGGAACCCTGACCCTAACCTTAACCCTAACCCTAACCCTAACCCTTGCTTCAACCTTATTTCAATGCAAGTCTATGGGGTGAAATTTCAACTTTGTCCTAGAGACATAGGGCCACATGTTCTTTCATCAGGAGCCCCCAAAAGCGCCCACAGCAAATTTGGGGCTTCTAGTACTTGAGGAACCCTAACCCTAACCTTAACCCTAACCCTAACCCTAACCCTAGCCCTAGCTTCAGCCTTATTTCAATGCAAGTCTATGGGGTGAAATTTCAACTTTGTCCTAGAGACATGGGGCCACTTGCTCTTTCATCAGGAGCCCCCAAGAAGCGCCCACAGCAAATTTGGGGCTTCTAGTACTTGAGGAACCCTAACCCTAACCTTAACCCTAACCCTAACCCTAACCCTAACCCTAGCTTCAGCCTTATTTCAATGCAAGTCTATGGGGTGAAATTCCAACTTTGTCCTAGAGACATGGGGCCACTTGCTCTTTCATCAGGAGCCCCCAAGAAGCGCCCACAGAAAATTTGGGGCTTCTAGTACTTGAGGAACCCTAACCCTAACCTTAACCCTAACCCTAACCCTAACCCTAACCCTAGCTTCAGCCTTATTTCAATGCAAGTCTATGGGGTGAAATTCCAACTTTGTCCTAGAGACATGGGGCCACTTGCTCTTTCATCAGGAGCCCCCAAGAAGCGCCCACAGAAAATTTGGGGCTTCTAGTACTTGAGGAACCCTAACCCTAACCTTAACCCTAACCCTAACCCTAACCCTAGCTTCAGCCTTATTTCAATGCAAGTCTATGGGGTGAAATTTCAACTTTGTCCTAGAGACATGGGGCCACTTGCTCTTTCATCAGGAGCCCCCAAGAAGCGCCCACAGAAAATTTGGGGCTTCTAGTACTTGAGGAACCCTAACCCTAACCTTAACCCTAACCCTAACCCTAACCCTAACCCTAGCTTCAGCCTTATTTCAATGCAAGTCTATGGGGTGAAATTCCAACTTTGTCCTAGAGACATGGGGCCACTTGCTCTTTCATCAGGAGCCCCCAAGAAGCGCCCACAGAAAATTTGGGGCTTCTAGTACTTGAGGAACCCTAACCCTAACCTTAACCCTAACCCTAACCCTAACCCTAGCTTCAGCCTTATTTCAATGCAAGTCTATGGGGTGAAATTCCAACTTTGTCCTAGAGACATGGGGCCACTTGCTCTTTCATCAGGAGCCCCCAAGAAGCGCCCACAGAAAATTTGGGGCTTCTAGTACTTGAGGAACCCTAACCCTAACCTTAACCCTAACCCTAACCCTAACCCTAACCCTAGCTTCAGCCTTATTTCAATGCAAGTCTATGGGGTGAAATTTCAACTTTATCCTAGAGACATGGGGCCACTTGCTCTTTCATCAGGAGCCCCCAAGAAGCGCCCACAGCAAATTTGGGGCTTCTAGTACTTGAGGAACCCTAACCCTAACCTTAACCCTAAACCTAACCCTAACCCTAGCTTCAGCCTTATTTCAATGCAAGTCTATGGGGTGAAATTCCAACTTTGTCCTAGAGACATGGGGCCACTTGCTCTTTCATCAGGAGCCCCCAAGAAGCGCCCACAGAAAATTTGGGGCTTCTAGTACTTGAGGAACCCTAACCCTAACCTTAACCCTAACCCTAACCCTAACCCTAACCCTAGCTTCAGCCTTATTTCAATGCAAGTCTATGGGGTGAAATTCCAACTTTGTCCTAGAGACATGGGGCCACTTGCTCTTTCATCAGGAGCCCCCAAGAAGCACCTACACCAAATTTGGGGCTTCTAGTACTTGAGGAACCCTAACCCTAACCTTAACCCTAACCCTAACCCTAACCCTAACCCTAGCTTCAGCCTTATTTCAATGCAAGTCTATGGGGTGAAATTCCAACTTTGTCCTAGAGACATGGGGCCACTTGCTCTTTCATCAGGAGCCCCCAAGAAGCGCCCACAGAAAATTTGGGGCTTCTAGTACTTGAGGAACCCTAACCCTAACCTTAACCCTAACCCTAATCCTAACCCTTGCTTCAACCTTATTTCAATGCAAGTCTATGGGGTGAAATTTCAACTTTGTCCTAGAGACATGGGGCCACATGTTCTTTCATCAGGAGCCCCCAAGAAGCGCCCACAGCAAATTTGGGGCTTCTAGTACTTGAGGAACCCTAACCCTAACCTTAACCCTAACCCTAACCCTAACCCTAGCTTCAGCCTTATTTCAATGCAAGTCTATGGGGTGAAATTTCAACTTTGTCCTAGAGACATGGGGCCACTTGCTCTTTCATCAGGAGCCCCCAAGAAGCGCCCACAGCAAATTTGGGGCTTCTAGTACTTGAGGAACCCTAACCCTAACCTTAACCCTAACCCTAACCCTAACCCTAGCTTCAGCCTTATTTCAATGCAAGTCTATGGGGTGAAATTCCAACTTTGTCCTAGAGACATGGGGCCACTTGCTCTTTCATCAGGAGCCCCCAAGAAGCGCCCACAGAAAATTTGGGGCTTCTAGTACTTGATGAACCCTAACCCTAACCTTAACCCTAACCCTAACCCTAGCTTCAGCCTTATTTCAATGCAAGTCTATGGGGTGAAATTTCAACTTTGTCCTAGAGACATGGGGCCACTTGCTCTTTCATCAGGAGCCCCCAAGAAGCGCCCACAGCAAATTTGGGGCTTCTAGTACTTGAGGAACCCTAAACCTAACCCTAACCCTAGATTCAGGCTTATTTCAATGCAAGTCTATGGGGTGAAATTTCAACTTTGTCCTAGAGACATGGGGCCACTTGCTCTTTCATCAGGAGCTCCCAAGAAGCGCCCACAGCAAATTTGGGGCTTCTAGTACTTGAGGAACCCTAACCCTAACCCTAACCTTAACCCTAACCCTAACCCTAACCCTAGCCCTAGCTTCAACCTTATTTCAATGCAAGTCTATGGGGTGAAATTTCAACTTTGTCCTAGAGACATGGGGCCACTTGCTCTTTCATCAGGAGCCCCGAAGAAGCGCCTACACCAAATTTGGGGCTTCTAGTATTTGAGGAACCCTAACCCTAACCTTAACCCTAACCCTAACCCTAACCCTAGCTTCATGTTTATTTCAATGCAAGTCTATGGGGTGAAATTTCAACTTTGTCCTAGAGACATGGGGCCACTTGCTCTTTCATCAGGAGCCCCCAAGAAGCGCCCACAGCAAATTTGGGGCTTCTAGTACTTGAGGAACCCTAACCCTAACCCTAACCCTAGATTCAGGCTTATTTCAATGCAAGTCTATGGGGTGAAATTTCAACTTTGTCCTAGAGACATGGGGCCACTTGCTCTTTCATCAGGAGCTCCCAAGAAGCGCCCACAGCAAATTTGGGGCTTCTAGTACTTGAGGAACCCTAACCCTAACCTTAACCCTAACCCTAACCCTAACCCTAGCCCTAGCTTCAACCTTATTTCAATGCAAGTCTATGGGGTGAAATTTCAACTTTGTCCTAGAGACATGGGGCCACTTGCTCTTTCATCAGGAGCCCCGAAGAAGCGCCTACACCAAATTTGGGGCTTCTAGTATTTGAGGAACCCTAACCCTAACCTTAACCCTAACCCTAACCCTAACCCTAGCTTCATGTTTATTTCAATGCAAGTCTATGGGGTGAAATTTCAACTTTGTCCTAGAGACATGGGGCCACTTGCTCTTTCATCAGGAGCCCCCAAGAAGCGCCCACAGAAAATTTGGGGCTTCTAGTACTTGAGGAACCCTAACCCTAACCTTAACCCTAACCCTAACCCTAACCCTAACCCTAGCTTCAGCCTTATTTCAATGCAAGTCTATGGGGTGAAATTTCAACTTTGTCCTAGAGACATGGGGCCACTTGCTCTTTCATCAGGAGCCCCCAAGAAGCGCCCACAGAAAATTTGGGGCTTCTAGTACTTGAGGAACCCTAACCCTAACCTTAACCCTAACCCTAACCCTAACCCTAACCCTAGCTTCAGCCTTATTTCAATGCAAGTCTATGGGGTGAAATTTCAACTTTGTCCTAGAGACATGGGGCCACTTGCTCTTTCATCAGGAGCCCCCAAGAAGCGCCCACAGCAAATTTGGGGCTTCTAGTACTTGAGGAACCCTAACCCTAACCCTAACCCTAGATTCAGGCTTATTTCAATGCAAGTCTATGGGGTGAAATTTCAACTTTGTCCTAGAGACATGGGGCCACTTGCTCTTTCATCAGGAGCTCCCAAGAAGCGCCCACAGCAAATTTGGGGCTTCTAGTACTTGAGGAACCCTAACCCTAACCTTAACCCTAACCCTAACCCTAACCCTAGCCCTAGCTTCAACCTTATTTCAATGCAAGTCTATGGGGTGAAATTTCAACTTTGTCCTAGAGACATGGGGCCACTTGCTCTTTCATCAGGAGCCCCGAAGAAGCGCCTACACCAAATTTGGGGCTTCTAGTATTTGAGGAACCCTAACCCTAACCTTAACCCTAACCCTAACCCTAACCCTAGCTTCATGTTTATTTCAATGCAAGTCTATGGGGTGAAATTTCAACTTTGTCCTAGAGACATGGGGCCACTTGCTCTTTCATCAGGAGCCCCCAAGAAGCGCCCACAGCAAATTTGGGGCTTCTAGTACTTGAGGAACCCTAACCCTAACCTTAACCCTAACCCTAACCCTAACCCTAACCCTAGCTTCAGCCTTATTTCAATGCAAGTCTATGGGGTGAAATTTCAACTTTGTCCTAGAGACATGGGGCCACTTGCTCTATCATCAGGAGCCCCCAAGAAGCGCCCACAGCAAATTTGGGGCTTCTAGTACTTGAGGAACCCTAACCCTAACCTTAACCCTAACCCTAACCCTAACCCTAGCTTCAGCCTTATTTCAATGCAAGTCTATGGGGTGAAATTCCAACTTTGTCCTAGAGACATGGGGCCACTTGCTCTTTCATCAGGAGCCCCCAAGAAGCGCCCACAGAAAATTTGGGGCTTCTAGTACTTGAGGAACCCTAACCCTAACCTTAACCCTAACCCTAACCCTAACCCTAACCTTAGCTTCAGCCTTATTTCAATGCAAGTCTATGGGGTGAAATTCCAACTTTGTCCTAGAGACATGGGGCCACTTGCTCTTTCATCAGGAGCCCCCAAGAAGCGCCCACAGAAAATTTGGGGCTTCTAGTACTTGAGGAACCCTAACCCTAACCTTAACCCTAACCCTAACCCTAACCCTAACCCTAGCTTCAGCCTTATTTCAATGCAAGTCTATGGGGTGAAATTTCAACTTTGTCCTAGAGACATGGGGCCACTTGCTCTTTCATCAGGAGCCCCCAAGAAGCGCCCACAGCAAATTTGGGGCTTCTAGTACTTGAGGAACCCTAACCCTAACCTTAACCCTAACCCTAACCCTAACACTTGCTTCAACCTTATTTCAATGCAAGTCTATGGGGTGAAATTTCAACTTTGTCCTAGAGACATGGGGCCACATGTTCTTTCATCAGGAGCCCCCAAGAAGCGCCCACAGCAAATTTGGGGCTTCTAGTACTTGAGGAACCCTAACCCTAACCTTAACCCTAACCCTAACCCTAACCCTAGCTTCAGCCTTATTTCAATGCAAGTCTATGGGGTGAAATTCCAACTTTGTCCTAGAGACATGGGGCCACTTGCTCTTTCATCAGGAGCCCCCAAGAAGCGCCCACAGAAAATTTGGGGCTTCTAGTACTTGAGGAACCCTAACCCTAACCTTAACCCTAACCCTAACCCTAACCCTAACCCTAGCTTCAGCCTTATTTCAATGCAAGTCTATGGGGTGAAATTCCAACTTTGTCCTAGAGACATGGGGCCACTTGCTCTTTCATCAGGAGCCCCCAAGAAGCGCCCACAGAAAATTTGGGGCTTCTAGTACTTGAGGAACCCTAACCCTAACCTTAACCCTAACCCTAACCCTAACCCTAGCTTCAGCCTTATTTCAATGCAAGTCTATGGGGTGAAATTTCAACTTTGTCCTAGAGACATGGGGCCACTTGCTCTTTCATCAGGAGCCCCCAAGAAGCGCCCACAGCAAATTTGGGGCTTCTAGTACTTGAGGAACCCTAACCCTAACCTTAACCCTAACCCTAACCCTAACACTTGCTTCAACCTTATTTCAATGCAAGTCTATGGGGTGAAATTTCAACTTTGTCCTAGAGACATGGGGCCACATGTTCTTTCATCAGGAGCCCCCAAGAAGCGCCCACAGCAAATTTGGGGCTTCTAGTACTTGAGGAACCCTAACCCTAACCTTAACCCTAACCCTAACCCTAACCCTAGCTTCAGCCTTATTTCAATGCAAGTCTATGGGGTGAAATTCCAACTTTGTCCTAGAGACATGGGGCCACTTGCTCTTTCATCAGGAGCCCCCAAGAAGCGCCCACAGAAAATTTGGGGCTTCTAGTACTTGAGGAACCCTAACCCTAACCTTAACCCTAACCCTAACCCTAACCCTAGCTTCAGCCTTATTTCAATGCAAGTCTATGGGGTGAAATTTCAACTTTGTCCTAGAGACATGGGGCCCCTTGCTCTTTCATCAGGAGCCCCCAAGAAGCGCCCACAGCAAATTTGGGGCTTCTAGTACTTGAGGAACCCTAACCCTAACCTTAACCCTAACCCTAACCCTAACCCTAGCTTCAGCCTTATTTCAATGCAAGTCTATGGGGTGAAATTTCAACTTTGTCCTAGAGACATGGGGCCACTTGCTCTTTCATCAGGAGCCCCCAAGAAGCGCCCACAGCAGATTTGGGGCTTCTAGTACTTGAGGAACCCTGACCCTAACCTTAACCCTAACCCTAACCCTAACCCTTGCTTCAACCTTATTTCAATGCAAGTCTATGGGGTGAAATTTCAACTTTGTCCTAGAGACATAGGGCCACATGTTCTTTCATCAGGAGCCCCCAAAAGCGCCCACAGCAAATTTGGGGCTTCTAGTACTTGAGGAACCCTAACCCTAACCTTAACCCTAACCCTAACCCTAACCCTAACCCTAGCTTCAGCCTTATTTCAATGCAAGTCTATGGGGTGAAATTTCAACTTTGTCCTAGAGACATGGGGCCACTTGCTCTTTCATCAGGAGCCCCCAAGAAGCGCCCACAGCAAATTTGGGGCTTCTAGTACTTGAGGAACCCTAACCCTAACCTTAACCCTAACCCTAACCCTAACCCTAACCCTAGCTTCAGCCTTATTTCAATGCAAGTCTATGGGGTGAAATTCCAACTTTGTCCTAGAGACATGGGGCCACTTGCTCTTTCATCAGGAGCCCCCAAGAAGCGCCCACAGAAAATTTGGGGCTTCTAGTACTTGAGGAACCCTAACCCTAACCTTAACCCTAACCCTAACCCTAACCCTAACCCTAGCTTCAGCCTTATTTCAATGCAAGTCTATGGGGTGAAATTCCAACTTTGTCCTAGAGACATGGGGCCACTTGCTCTTTCATCAGGAGCCCCCAAGAAGCGCCCACAGAAAATTTGGGGCTTCTAGTACTTGAGGAACCCTAACCCTAACCTTAACCCTAACCCTAACCCTAACCCTAGCTTCAGCCTTATTTCAATGCAAGTCTATGGGGTGAAATTTCAACTTTGTCCTAGAGACATGGGGCCACTTGCTCTTTCATCAGGAGCCCCCAAGAAGCGCCCACAGCAAATTTGGGGCTTCTAGTACTTGAGGAACCCTAACCCTAACCTTAACCCTAACCCTAACCCTAGCTTCAGCCTTATTTCAATGCAAGTCTATGGGGTGAAATTCCAACTTTGTCCTAGAGACATGGGGCCACTTGCTCTTTCATCAGGAGCCCCCAAGAAGCGCCCACAGCAAATTTGGGGCTTCTAGTACTTGAGGAACCCTAACCCTAACCTTAACCCTAACCCTAACCCTAACCCTAACCCTAGCTTCAGCCTTATTTCAATGCAAGTCTATGGGCGGAAATTCCAACTTTGTCCTAGAGACATGGGGCCACTTGCTCTTTCATCAGGAGCCCCCAAGAAGCGCCCACAGAAAATTTGGGGCTTCTAGTACTTGAGGAACCCTAACCCTAACCTTAACCCTAACCCTAACCCTAACCCTAACCCTAGCTTCAGCCTTATTTCAATGCAAGTCTATGGGGTGAAATTTCAACTTTGTCCTAGAGACATGGGGCCACTTGCTCTATCATCAGGAGCCCCCAAGAAGCGCCCACAGCAAATTTGGGGCTTCTAGTACTTGAGGAACCCTAACCCTAACCTTAACCCTAACCCTAACCCTAACCCTAGCTTCAGCCTTATTTCAATGCAAGTCTATGGGGTGAAATTTCAACTTTGTCCTAGAGACATGGGGCCACTTGCTCTTTCATCAGGAGCCCCCAAGAAGCGCCCACAGAAAATTTGGGGCTTCTAGTACTTGAGGAACCCTAACCCTAACCTTAACCCTAACCCTAACCCTAACCCTAACCTTAGCTTCAGCCTTATTTCAATGCAAGTCTATGGGGTGAAATTCCAACTTTGTCCTAGAGACATGGGGCCACTTGCTCTTTCATCAGGAGCCCCCAAGAAGCGCCCACAGAAAATTTGGGGCTTCTAGTACTTGAGGAACCCTAACCCTAACCTTAACCCTAACCCTAACCCTAACCCTAACCCTAGCTTCAGCCTTATTTCAATGCAAGTCTATGGGGTGAAATTTCAACTTTGTCCTAGAGACATGGGGCCACTTGCTCTTTCATCAGGAGCCCCCAAGAAGCGCCCACAGCAAATTTGGGGCTTCTAGTACTTGAGGAACCCTAACCCTAACCTTAACCCTAACCCTAACCCTAACACTTGCTTCAACCTTATTTCAATGCAAGTCTATGGGGTGAAATTTCAACTTTGTCCTAGAGACATGGGGCCACATGTTCTTTCATCAGGAGCCCCCAAGAAGCGCCCACAGCAAATTTGGGGCTTCTAGTACTTGAGGAACCCTAACCCTAACCTTAACCCTAACCCTAACCCTAACCCTAGCTTCAGCCTTATTTCAATGCAAGTCTATGGGGTGAAATTCCAACTTTGTCCTAGAGACATGGGGCCACTTGCTCTTTCATCAGGAGCCCCCAAGAAGCGCCCACAGAAAATTTGGGGCTTCTAGTACTTGAGGAACCCTAACCCTAACCTTAACCCTAACCCTAACCCTAACCCTAGCTTCAGCCTTATTTCAATGCAAGTCTATGGGGTGAAATTTCAACTTTGTCCTAGAGACATGGGGCCACTTGCTCTTTCATCAGGAGCCCCCAAGAAGCGCCCACAGCAAATTTGGGGCTTCTAGTACTTGAGGAACCCTAACCCTAACCTTAACCCTAACCCTAACCCTAACCCTAGCTTCAGCCTTATTTCAATGCAAGTCTATGGGGTGAAATTTCAACTTTGTCCTAGAGACATGGGGCCACTTGCTCTTTCATCAGGAGCCCCCAAGAAGCGCCCACAGCAGATTTGGGGCTTCTAGTACTTGAGGAACCCTGACCCTAACCTTAACCCTAACCCTAACCCTAACCCTTGCTTCAACCTTATTTCAATGCAAGTCTATGGGGTGAAATTTCAACTTTGTCCTAGAGACATAGGGCCACATGTTCTTTCATCAGGAGCCCCCAAAAGCGCCCACAGCAAATTTGGGGCTTCTAGTACTTGAGGAACCCTAACCCTAACCTTAACCCTAACCCTAACCCTAACCCTAACCCTAGCTTCAGCCTTATTTCAATGCAAGTCTATGGGGTGAAATTTCAACTTTGTCCTAGAGACATGGGGCCACTTGCTCTTTCATCAGGAGCCCCCAAGAAGCGCCCACAGCAAATTTGGGGCTTCTAGTACTTGAGGAACCCTAACCCTAACCTTAACCCTAACCCTAACCCTAACCCTAGCTTCAGCCTTATTTCAATGCAAGTCTATGGGGTGAAATTCCAACTTTGTCCTAGAGACATGGGGCCACTTGCTCTTTCATCAGGAGCCCCCAAGAAGCGCCCACAGAAAATTTGGGGCTTCTAGTACTTGAGGAACCCTAACCCTAACCTTAACCCTAACCCTAACCCTAACCCTAACCCTAGCTTCAGCCTTATTTCAATGCAAGTCTATGGGGTGAAATTCCAACTTTGTCCTAGAGACATGGGGCCACTTGCTCTTTCATCAGGAGCCCCCAAGAAGCGCCCACAGAAAATTTGGGGCTTCTAGTACTTGAGGAACCCTAACCCTAACCTTAACCCTAACCCTAACCCTAACCCTAGCTTCAGCCTTATTTCAATGCAAGTCTATGGGGTGAAATTTCAACTTTGTCCTAGAGACATGGGGCCACTTGCTCTTTCATCAGGAGCCCCCAAGAAGCGCCCACAGCAAATTTGGGGCTTCTAGTACTTGAGGAACCCTAACCCTAACCTTAACCCTAACCCTAACCCTAACACTTGCTTCAACCTTATTTCAATGCAAGTCTATGGGGTGAAATTTCAACTTTGTCCTAGAGACATGGGGCCACATGTTCTTTCATCAGGAGCCCCCAAGAAGCGCCCACAGCAAATTTGGGGCTTCTAGTACTTGAGGAACCCTAACCCTAACCTTAACCCTAACCCTAACCCTAACCCTAACCCTAGCTTCAGCCTTATTTCAATGCAAGTCTATGGGCGGAAATTCCAACTTTGTCCTAGAGACATGGGGCCACTTGCTCTTTCATCAGGAGCCCCCAAGAAGCGCCCACAGAAAATTTGGGGCTTCTAGTACTTGAGGAACCCTAACCCTAACCTTAACCCTAACCCTAACCCTAACACTTGCTTCAACCTTATTTCAATGCAAGTCTATGGGGTGAAATTTCAACTTTGTCCTAGAGACATGGGGCCACATGTTCTTTCATCAGGAGCCCCCAAGAAGCGCCCACAGCAAATTTGGGGCTTCTAGTACTTGAGGAACCCTAACCCTAACCTTAACCCTAACCCTAACCCTAACCCTAGCTTCAGCCTTATTTCAATGCAAGTCTATGGGGTGAAATTCCAACTTTGTCCTAGAGACATGGGGCCACTTGCTCTTTCATCAGGAGCCCCCAAGAAGCGCCCACAGAAAATTTGGGGCTTCTAGTACTTGAGGAACCCTAACCCTAACCTTAACCCTAACCCTAACCCTAACCCTAGCTTCAGCCTTATTTCAATGCAAGTCTATGGGGTGAAATTTCAACTTTGTCCTAGAGACATGGGGCCACTTGCTCTTTCATCAGGAGCCCCCAAGAAGCGCCCACAGCAAATTTGGGGCTTCTAGTACTTGAGGAACCCTAACCCTAACCTTAACCCTAACCCTAACCCTAACCCTAGCTTCAGCCTTATTTCAATGCAAGTCTATGGGGTGAAATTTCAACTTTGTCCTAGAGACATGGGGCCACTTGCTCTTTCATCAGGAGCCCCCAAGAAGCGCCCACAGCAGATTTGGGGCTTCTAGTACTTGAGGAACCCTGACCCTAACCTTAACCCTAACCCTAACCCTAACCCTTGCTTCAACCTTATTTCAATGCAAGTCTATGGGGTGAAATTTCAACTTTGTCCTAGAGACATAGGGCCACATGTTCTTTCATCAGGAGCCCCCAAAAGCGCCCACAGCAAATTTGGAGCTTCTAGTACTTGAGGAACCCTAACCCTAACCTTAACCCTAACCCTAACCCTAACCCTAACCCTAGCTTCAGCCTTATTTCAATGCAAGTCTATGGGGTGAAATTTCAACTTTGTCCTAGAGACATGGGGCCACTTGCTCTTTCATCAGGAGCCCCCAAGAAGCGCCCACAGCAAATTTGGGGCTTCTAGTACTTGAGGAACCCTAACCCTAACCTTAACCCTAACCCTAACCCTAACCCTAACCCTAGCTTCAGCCTTATTTCAATGCAAGTCTATGGGGTGAAATTCCAACTTTGTCCTAGAGACATGGGGCCACTTGCTCTTTCATCAGGAGCCCCCAAGAAGCGCCCACAGAAAATTTGGGGCTTCTAGTACTTGAGGAACCCTAACCCTAACCTTAACCCTAACCCTAACCCTAACCCTAACCCTAGCTTCAGCCTTATTTCAATGCAAGTCTATGGGGTGAAATTCCAACTTTGTCCTAGAGACATGGGGCCACTTGCTCTTTCATCAGGAGCCCCCAAGAAGCGCCCACAGAAAATTTGGGGCTTCTAGTACTTGAGGAACCCTAACCCTAACCTTAACCCTAACCCTAACCCTAACCCTAGCTTCAGCCTTATTTCAATGCAAGTCTATGGGGTGAAATTTCAACTTTGTCCTAGAGACATGGGGCCACTTGCTCTTTCATCAGGAGCCCCCAAGAAGCGCCCACAGAAAATTTGGGGCTTCTAGTACTTGAGGAACCCTAACCCTAACCTTAACCCTAACCCTAACCCTAACCCTAACCCTAGCTTCAGCCTTATTTCAATGTAAGTCTATGGGGTGAAATTCCAACTTTGTCCTAGAGACATGGGGCCACTTGCTCTTTCATCAGGAGCCCCCAAGAAGCGCCCACAGAAAATTTGGGGCTTCTAGTACTTGAGGAACCCTAACCCTAACCTTAACCCTAACCCTAACCCTAACCCTAGCTTCAGCCTTATTTCAATGCAAGTCTATGGGGTGAAATTCCAACTTTGTCCTAGAGACATGGGGCCACTTGCTCTTTCATCAGGAGCCCCCAAGAAGCGCCCACAGAAAATTTGAGGCTTCTAGTACTTGAGGAACCCTAACCCTAACCTTAACCCTAACCCTAACCCTAACCCTAACCCTAGCTTCAGCCTTATTTCAATGCAAGTCTATGGGGTGAAATTTCAACTTTGTCCTAGAGACATGGGGCCACTTGCTCTTTCATCAGGAGCCCCCAAGAAGCGCCCACAGCAAATTTGGGGCTTCTAGTACTTGAGGAACCCTAACCCTAACCTTAACCCTAAACCTAACCCTAACCCTAGCTTCAGCCTTATTTCAATGCAAGTCTATGGGGTGAAATTCCAACTTTGTCCTAGAGACATGGGGCCACTTGCTCTTTCATCAGGAGCCCCCAAGAAGCGCCCACAGAAAATTTGGGGCTTCTAGTACTTGAGGAACCCTAACCCTAACCTTAACCCTAACCCTAACCCTAACCCTAACCCTAGCTTCAGCCTTATTTCAATGCAAGTCTATGGGGTGAAATTCCAACTTTGTCCTAGAGACATGGGGCCACTTGCTCTTTCATCAGGAGCCCCCAAGAAGCGCCCACAGAAAATTTGGGGCTTCTAGTACTTGAGGAACCCTAACCCTAACCTTAACCCTAACCCTAACCCTAACCCTAGCTTCAGCCTTATTTCAATGCAAGTCTATGGGGTGAAATTTCAACTTTGTCCTAGAGACATGGGGCCACTTGCTCTTTCATCAGGAGCCCCCAAGAAGCGCCCACAGAAAAATTGGGGCTTCTAGTACTTGAGGAACCCTAACCCTAACCTTAACCCTAACCCTAACCCTAACCCTAACCCTAGCTTCAGCCTTATTTCAATGCAAGTCTATGGGGTGAAATTTCAACTTTGTCCTAGAGACATGGGGCCACTTGCTCTTTCATCAGGAGCCCCCAAGAAGCGCCCACAGCAAATTTGGGGCTTCTAGTACTTGAGGAACCCTAACCCTAACCTTAACCCTAACCCTAACCCTAACCCTTGCTTCAACCTTATTTCAATGCAAGTCTATGGGGTGAAATTTCAACTTTGTCCTAGAGACATGGGGCCACATGTTCTTTCATCAGGAGCCCCCAAGAAGCGCCCACAGCAAATTTGGGGCTTCTAGTACTTGAGGAACCCTAACCCTAACCTTAACCCTAACCCTAACCCTAACCCTAACCCTAGCTTCAGCCTTATTTCAATGCAAGTCTATGGGGTGAAATTTCAACTTTGTCCTAGAGACATGGGGCCACTTGCTCTTTCATCAGGAGCCCCCAAGAAGCACCCACAGCAAATTTGGGGCTTCTAGTACTTGAGGAACCCTAACCCTAACCTTAACCCTAACCCTAGCTTCAGCCTTATTTCAATGCAAGTCTATGGGGTGAAATTCCAACTTTGTCCTAGAGACATGGGGCCACTTGCTCTTTCATCAGGAGCCCCCAAGAAGCGCCCACAGAAAATTTGGGGCTTCTAGTACTTGAGGAACCCTAACCCTAACCTTAACCCTAACCCTAACCCTAACCCTAACCCTAGCTTCAGCCTTATTTCAATGCAAGTCTATGGGGTGAAATTCCAACTTTGTCCTAGAGACATGGGGCCACTTGCTCTTTCATCAGGAGCCCCCAAGAAGCGCCCACAGAAAAATTGGGGCTTCTAGTACTTGAGGAACCCTAACCCTAACCTTAACCCTAACCCTAACCCTAACCCTAACCCTAGCTTCAGCCTTATTTCAATGCAAGTCTATGGGGTGAAATTTCAACTTTGTCCTAGAGACATGGGGCCACTTGCTCTTTCATCAGGAGCCCCCAAGAAGCGCCCACAGCAAATTTGGGGCTTCTAGTACTTGAGGAACCCTAACCCTAACCTTAACCCTAACCCTAACCCTAACCCTTGCTTCAACCTTATTTCAATGCAAGTCTATGGGGTGAAATTTCAACTTTGTCCTAGAGACATGGGGCCACATGTTCTTTCATCAGGAGCCCCCAAGAAGCGCCCACAGCAAATTTGGGGCTTCTAGTACTTGAGGAACCCTAACCCTAACCTTAACCCTAACCCTAACCCTAACCCTAACCCTAGCTTCAGCCTTATTTCAATGCAAGTCTATGGGGTGAAATTTCAACTTTGTCCTAGAGACATGGGGCCACTTGCTCTTTCATCAGGAGCCCCCAAGAAGCACCCACAGCAAATTTGGGGCTTCTAGTACTTGAGGAACCCTAACCCTAACCTTAACCCTAACCCTAGCTTCAGCCTTATTTCAATGCAAGTCTATGGGGTGAAATTCCAACTTTGTCCTAGAGACATGGGGCCACTTGCTCTTTCATCAGGAGCCCCCAAGAAGCGCCCACAGAAAATTTGGGGCTTCTAGTACTTGAGGAACCCTAACCCTAACCTTAACCCTAACCCTAACCCTAACCCTAACCCTAGCTTCAGCCTTATTTCAATGCAAGTCTATGGGGTGAAATTCCAACTTTGTCCTAGAGACATGGGGCCACTTGCTCTTTCATCAGGAGCCCCCAAGAAGCGCCCACAGAAAATTTGGGGCTTCTAGTACTTGAGGAACCCTAACCCTAACCTTAACCCTAACCCTAACCCTAACCCTAACCCTAGCTTCAGCCTTATTTCAATGCAAGTCTATGGGGTGAAATTTCAACTTTGTCCTAGAGACATGGGGCCACTTGCTCTTTCATCAGGAGCCCCCAAGAAGCGCCCACAGAAAATTTGGGGCTTCTAGTACTTGAGGAACCCTAACTCTAACCTTAACCTTAACCCTAACCCTAACCCTAACCCTAACGCTAGCTTCATCTTTATTTCAATGCAAGTCTATGGGGTGAAATTTCAACTTTGTCCTAGAGACATGGGGCCACATGTTATTTCATCAGGAGCCCCCAAGAAGCGCCCACAGCAAATTTGGGGCTTCTAGTACTTGAGGAACCCTAACCCTAACCTTAACCCTAACCCTAACCCTAACCCTAACCCTAGCTTCAGCCTTATTTCAATGCAAGTCTATGGGGTGAAATTTCAACTTTGTCCTAGAGACATGGGGCCACTTGCTCTTTCTTCAGGAGCCCCCAAGAAGCGCCCACAGCAAATTTGGGGCTTCTAGTACTTGAGGAACCCTAACCCTAACCTTAACCCTAACCCTAACCCTAACCCTAGCTTCAGCCTTATTTCAATGCAAGTCTATGGGGTGAAATTCCAACTTTGTCCTAGAGACATGGGGCCACTTGCTCTTTCATCAGGAGCCCCCAAGAAGCGCCCACAGAAAATTTGGGGCTTCTAGTACTTGAGGAACCCTAACCCTAACCTTAACCCTAACCCTAACCCTAACCCTAACCCTAGCTTCAGCCTTATTTCAATGCAAGTCTATGGGGTGAAATTTCAACTTTGTCCTAGAGACATGGGGCCACTTGCTCTTTCATCAGGAGCCCCCAAGAAGCGCCCACAGAAAATTTGGGGCTTCTAGTACTTGAGGAACCCTAACCCTAACCTTAACCCTAACCCTAACCCTAACCCTAACGCTAGCTTCAGCCTTATTTCAATGCAAGTCTATGGGGTGAAATTTCAACTTTGTCCTAGAGACATGGGGCCACTTGCTCTTTCATCAGGAGCCCCCAAGAAGCGCCCACAGAAAATTTGGGGCTTCTAGTACTTGAGGAACCCTAACCCTAACCTTAACCCTAACCCTAACCCTAACCCTTGCTTCAACCTTATTTCAATGCAAGTCTATGGGGTGAAATTTCAACTTTGTCCTAGAGACATGGGGCCACATGTTCTTTCATCAGGAGCCCCCAAGAAGCGCCCACAGCAAATTTGGGGCTTCTAGTACTTGAGGAACCCTAACCCTAACCTTAACCCTAACCCTAACCCTAACCCTAGCTTCAGCCTTATTTCAATGCAAGTCTATGGGGTGAAATTTCAACTTTGTCCTAGAGACATGGGGCCACTTGCTCTTTCATCAGGAGCCCCCAAGAAGCGCCCACAGCAAATTTGGGGCTTCTAGTACTTGAGGAACCCTAACCCTAACCTTAACCCTAACCCTAACCCTAACCCTAGCTTCAGCCTTATTTCAATGCAAGTCTATGGGGTGAAATTCCAACTTTGTCCTAGAGACATGGGGCCACTTGCTCTTTCATCAGGAGCCCCCCAAGAAGCGCCCACAGAAAATTTGGGGCTTCTAGTACTTGAGGAACCCTAACCCTAACCTTAACCCTAACCCTAACCCTAACCCTAGCTTCAGCCTTATTTCAATGCAAGTCTATGGGGTGAAATTTCAACTTTGTCCTAGAGACATGGGGCCACTTGCTCTTTCATCAGGAGCCCCCAAGAAGCGCCCACAGAAAATTTGGGGCTTCTAGTACTTGAGGAACCCTAACCCTAACCTTAACCCTAACCCTAACCCTAACCCTTGCTTCAACCTTATTTCAATGCAAGTCTATGGGGTGAAATTTCAACTTTGTCCTAGAGACATGGGGCCACATGTTCTTTCATCAGGAGCCCCCAAGAAGCGCCCACAGCAAATTTGAGGCTTCTAGTACTTGAGGAACCCTAACCCTAACCTTAACCCTAACCCTAACCCTAACCCTAACCCTAGCTTCAGCCTTATTTCAATGCAAGTCTATGGGGTGAAATTTCAACTTTGTCCTAGAGACATGGGGCCACTTGCTCTTTCATCAGGAGCCCCCAAGAAGCGCCCACAGCAAATTTGGGGCTTCTAGTACTTGAGGAACCCTAACCCTAACCTTAACCCTAACCCTAACCCTAACCCTAACCCTAGCTTCAGCCTTATTTCAATGCAAGTCTATGGGGTGAAATTTCAACTTTGTCCTAGAGACATGGGGCCACTTGCTCTTTCATCAGGAGCCCCCAAGAAGCGGCCACAGAAAATTTGGGGCTTCTAGTACTTGAGGAACCCTAACCCTAACCTTAACCCTAACCCTAACCCTAACCCTAACCCTAGCTTCAGCCTTATTTCAATGCAAGTCTATGGGGTGAAATTTCAACTTTGTCCTAGAGACATGGGGCCACTTGCTCTTTCATCAGGAGCCCCCAAGAAGCGCCCACAGAAAATTTGGGGCTTCTAGTACTTGAGGAACCCTAAACCTAACCCTAACCCTAGATTCAGCCTTATTTCAATGCAAGTCTATGGGGTGAAATTTCAACTTTGTCCTAGAGACATGGGGCCACTTGCTCTTTCATCAGGAGCCCCCAAGAAGCGCCCACAGCAAATTTGGGGCTTCTAGTACTTGAGGAACCCTAACCCTAACCTTAACCCTAACCCTAACCCTAACCCTAGCTTCAGCCTTATTTCAATGCAAGTCTATGGGGTGAAATTCCAACTTTGTCCTAGAGACATGGGGCCACTTGCTCTTTCATCAGGAGCCCCCAAGAAGCGCCCACAGAAAATTTGGGGCTTCTAGTACTTGAGGAACCCTAACCCTAACCTTAACCCTAACCCTAACCCTAACCCTAACCCTAGCTTCAGCCTTATTTCAATGCAAGTCTATGGGGTGAAATTCCAACTTTGTCCTAGAGACATGGGGCCACTTGCTCTTTCATCAGGAGCCCCCAAGAAGCGCCCACAGAAAATTTGGGGCTTCTAGTACTTGAGGAACCCTAACCCTAACCTTAACCCTAACCCTAACCCTAACCCTAACCCTAGCTTCAGCCTTATTTCAATGCAAGTCTATGGGGTGAAATTTCAACTTTGTCCTAGAGACATGGGGCCACTTGCTCTTTCATCAGGAGCCCCCAAGAAGCGCCCACAGCAAATTTGGGGCTTCTAGTACTTGAGGAACCCTAACCCTAACCTTAACCCTAACCCTAACCCTAACCCTAACCCTAGCTTCAGCCTTATTTCAATGCAAGTCTATGGGGTGAAATTTCAACTTTGTCCTAGAGACATGGGGCCACTTGCTCTTTCATCAGGAGCCCCCAAGAAGCGCCCACAGCAAATTTGGGGCTTCTAGTACTTGAGGAACCCTAACCCTAACCTTAACCCTAACCCTAACCCTAACCCTTGCTTCAACCTTATTTCAATGCAAGTCTATGGGGTGAAATTTCAACTTTGTCCTAGAGACATGGGGCCACATGTTCTTTCATCAGGAGCCCCCAAGAAGCGCCCACAGCAAATTTGGGGCTTCTAGTACTTGAGGAACCCTAACCCTAACCTTAACCCTAACCCTAACCCTAACCCTAACCCTAGCTTCAGCCTTATTTCAATGCAAGTCTATGGGGTGAAATTTCAACTTTGTCCTAGAGACATGGGGCCACTTGCTCTTTCATCAGGAGCCCCCAAGAAGCGCCCACAGCAAATTTGGGGCTTCTAGTACTTGAGGAACCCTAACCCTAACCTTAACCCTAACCCTAGCTTCAGCCTTATTTCAATGCAAGTCTATGGGGTGAAATTCCAACTTTGTCCTAGAGACATGGGGCCACTTGCTCTTTCATCAGGAGCCCCCAAGAAGCGCCCACAGCAAATTTGGGGCTTCTAGTACTTGAGGAACCCTAACCCTAACCTTAACCCTAACCCTAACCCTAACCCTAGCTTCAGCCTTATTTCAATGCAAGTCTATGGGGTGAAATTCCAACTTTGTCCTAGAGACATGGGGCCACTTGCTCTTTCATCAGGAGCCCCCAAGAAGCGCCCACAGAAAATTTGGGGCTTCTAGTACTTGAGGAACCCTAACCCTAACCTTAACCCTAACCCTAACCCTAACCCTAACCCTAGCTTCAGCCTTATTTCAATGCAAGTCTATGGGGTGAAATTTCAACTTTGTCCTAGAGACATGGGGCCACTTGCTCTTTCATCAGGAGCCCCCAAGAAGCGCCCACAGAAAATTTGGGGCTTCTAGTACTTGAGGAACCCTAACCCTAACCTTAACCCTAACCCTAACCCTAACCCTAACCCTAGCTTCAGCCTTATTTCAATGCAAGTCTATGGGGTGAAATTTCAACTTTGTCCTAGAGACATGGGGCCACTTGCTCTTTCATCAGGAGCCCCCAAGAAGCGCCCACAGCAAATTTGGGGCTTCTAGTACTTGAGGAACCCTAACCCTAACCTTAACCCTAACCCTAACCCTAACCCTTGCTTCAGCCTTATTTCAATGCAAGTCTATGGGGTGAAATTTCAACTTTGTCCTAGAGACATGGGGCCACATGTTCTTTCATCAGGAGCCCCCAAGAAGCGCCCACAGCAAATTTGGGGCTTCTAGTACTTGAGGAACCCTAACCCTAACCTTAACCCTAACCCTAACCCTAACCCTAACCCTAGCTTCAGCCTTATTTCAATGCAAGTCTATGGGGTGAAATTTCAACTTTGTCCTAGAGACATGGGGCCACTTGCTCTTTCATCAGGAGCCCCCAAGAAGCACCCACAGCAAATTTGGGGCTTCTAGTACTTGAGGAACCCTAACCCTAACCTTAACCCTAACCCTAGCTTCAGCCTTATTTCAATGCAAGTCTATGGGGTGAAATTCCAACTTTGTCCTAGAGACATGGGGCCACTTGCTCTTTCATCAGGAGCCCCCAAGAAGCGCCCACAGAAAATTTGGGGCTTCTAGTACTTGAGGAACCCTAACCCTAACCTTAACCCTAACCCTAACCCTAACCCTAACCCTAGCTTCAGCCTTATTTCAATGCAAGTCTATGGGGTGAAATTCCAACTTTGTCCTAGAGACATGGGGCCACTTGCTCTTTCATCAGGAGCCCCCAAGAAGCGCCCACAGAAAATTTGGGGCTTCTAGTACTTGAGGAACCCTAACCCTAACCTTAACCCTAACCCTAACCCTAACCCTAACCCTAGCTTCAGCCTTATTTCAATGCAAGTCTATGGGGTGAAATTTCAACTTTGTCCTAGAGACATGGGGCCACTTGCTCTTTCATCAGGAGCCCCCAAGAAGCGCCCACAGAAAATTTGGGGCTTCTAGTACTTGAGGAACCCTAACTCTAACCTTAACCTTAACCCTAACCCTAACCCTAACCCTAACGCTAGCTTCATCTTTATTTCAATGCAAGTCTATGGGGTGAAATTTCAACTTTGTCCTAGAGACATGGGGCCACATGTTATTTCATCAGGAGCCCCCAAGAAGCGCCCACAGCAAATTTGGGGCTTCTAGTACTTGAGGAACCCTAACCCTAACCTTAACCCTAACCCTAACCCTAACCCTAACCCTAGCTTCAGCCTTATTTCAATGCAAGTCTATGGGGTGAAATTTCAACTTTGTCCTAGAGACATGGGGCCACTTGCTCTTTCATCAGGAGCCCCCAAGAAGCGCCCACAGAAAATTTGGGGCTTCTAGTACTTGAGGAACCCTAACCCTAACCTTAACCCTAACCCTAACCCTAACCCTTGCTTCAACCTTATTTCAATGCAAGTCTATGGGGTGAAATTTCAACTTTGTCCTAGAGACATGGGGCCACATGTTCTTTCATCAGGAGCCCCCAAGAAGCGCCCACAGCAAATTTGAGGCTTCTAGTACTTGAGGAACCCTAACCCTAACCTTAACCCTAACCCTAACCCTAACCCTAACCCTAGCTTCAGCCTTATTTCAATGCAAGTCTATGGGGTGAAATTCCAACTTTGTCCTAGAGACATGGGGCCACTTGCTCTTTCATCAGGAGCCCCCAAGAAGCGCCCACAGAAAATTTGGGGCTTCTAGTACTTGAGGAACCCTAACCCTAACCTTAACCTAACCCTAACCCTAACCCTAACCCTAGCTTCAGCCTTATTTCAATGCAAGTCTATGGGGTGAAATTTCAACTTTGTCCTGGAGACATGGGGCCACTTGCTCTTTCATCAGGAGCCCCCAAGAAGCGCCCACAGCAAATTTGGGGCTTCTAGTACTTGAGGAACCCTAACCCTAACCTTAACCCTAACCCTAACCCTAACCCTTGCTTCAACCTTATTTCAATGCAAGTCTATGGGGTGAAATTTCAACTTTGTCCTAGAGACATGGGGCCACATGTTCTTTCATCAGGAGCCCCCAAGAAGCGCCCACAGCAAATTTGAGGCTTCTAGTACTTGAGGAACCCTAACCCTAACCTTAACCCTAACCCTAACCCTAACCCTAGCTTCAGCCTTATTTCAATGCAAGTCTATGGGGTGAAATTCCAACTTTGTCCTAGAGACATGGGGCCACTTGCTCTTTCATCAGGAGCCCCCAAGAAGCGCCCACAGAAAATTTGGGGCTTCTAGTACTTGAGGAACCCTAACCCTAACCTTAACCCTAACCCTAACCCTAACCCTAACCCTAGCTTCAGCCTTATTTCAATGCAAGTCTATGGGGTGAAATTTCAACTTTGTCCTAGAGACATGGGGCCACTTGCTCTTTCATCAGGAGCCCCCAAGAAGCGCCCACAGCAAATTTGGGGCTTCTAGTACTTGAGGAACCCTAACCCTAACCTTAACCCTAACCCTAACCCTAACCCTTGCTTCAACCTTATTTCAATGCAAGTCTATGGGGTGAAATTTCAACTTTGTCCTAGAGACATGGGGCCACATGTTCTTTCATCAGGAGCCCCCAAGAAGCGCCCACAGCAAATTTGAGGCTTCTAGTACTTGAGGAACCCTAACCCTAACCTTAACCCTAACCCTAACCCTAACCCTAGCTTCAGCCTTATTTCAATGCAAGACTATGGGGTGAAATTTCAACTTTGTCCTAGAGACATGGGGCCACTTGCTCTTTCATCAGGAGCCCCCAAGAAGCGCCCACAGCAAATTTGGGGCTTCTAGTACTTGAGGAACCCTAACCCTAACCCTAACCCTAACCCTAGCTTCAGCCTTATTTCAATGCAAGTCTATGGGGTGAAATTCCAACTTTGTCCTAGAGACATGGGGCCACTTGCTCTTTCATCAGGAGCCCCCAAGAAGCGCCCACAGAAAATTTGGGGCTTCTAGTACTTGAGGAACCCTAACCCTAACCTTAACCCTAACCCTAACCCTAACCCTAACCCTAGCTTCAGCCTTATTTCAATGCAAGTCTATGGGGTGAAATTTCAACGTTGTCCTAGAGACATTGGGCCACTTGCTCTTTCATCAGGAGCCCCCAAGAAGCGCCCACAGCAAATTTGGGGCTTCTAGTACTTGAGGAACCCTAACCCTAACCCTAACCCTAGATTCAGCCTTATTTCAATGCAAGTCTATGGGGTGAAATTTCAACTTTGTCCTAGAGACATGGGGCCACTTGCTCTTTCTTCAGGAGCCCCCAAGAAGCGCCCACAGCAAATTTGGGGCTTCTAGTACTTGAGGAACCCTAACCCTAACCTTAACCCTAACCCTAACCCTAACCCTAGCTTCAGCCTTATTTCAATGCAAGTCTATGGGGTGAAATTCCAACTTTGTCCTAGAGACATGGGGCCACTTGCTCTTTCATCAGGAGCCCCCAAGAAGCGCCCACAGAAAATTTGGGGCTTCTAGTACTTGAGGAACCCTAACCCTAACCTTAACCCTAACCCTAACCCTAACCCTAACCCTAGCTTCAGCCTTATTTCAATGCAAGTCTATGGGGTGAAATTTCAACTTTGTCCTAGAGACATGGGGCCACTTGCTCTTTCATCAGGAGCCCCCAAGAAGCGCCCACAGAAAATTTGGGGCTTCTAGTACTTGAGGAACCCTAACCCTAACCTTAACCCTAACCCTAACCCTAACCCTAACGCTAGCTTCAGCCTTATTTCAATGCAAGTCTATGGGGTGAAATTTCAACTTTGTCCTAGAGACATGGGGCCACTTGCTCTTTCATCAGGAGCCCCCAAGAAGCGCCCACAGAAAATTTGGGGCTTCTAGTACTTGAGGAACCCTAACCCTAACCTTAACCCTAACCCTAACCCTAACCCTTGCTTCAACCTTATTTCAATGCAAGTCTATGGGGTGAAATTTCAACTTTGTCCTAGAGACATGGGGCCACATGTTCTTTCATCAGGAGCCCCCACGAAGCGCCCACAGAAAATTTGGGGCTTCTAGTACTTGAGGAACCCTAACCTTAACCCTAACCCTAACCCTAACCCTAGCTTCAGCCTTATTTCAATGCAAGTCTATGGGGTGAAATTTCAACTTTGTCCTAGAGACATGGGGCCACTTGCTCTTTCATCAGGAGCCCCCAAGAAGCGCCCACAGCAAATTTGGGGCTTCTAGTACTTGAGGAACCCTAACCCTAACCTTAACCCTAACCCTAACCCTAACCCTAACCCTAGCTTCAGCCTTATTTCAATGCAAGTCTATGGGGTGAAATTCCAACTTTGTCCTAGAGACATGGGGCCACTTGCTCTTTCATCAGGAGCCCCCAAGAAGCGGCCACAGAAAATTTGGGGCTTCTAGTACTTGAGGAACCCTAACCCTAACCTTAACCCTAACCCTAACCCTAACCCTAACCCTAGCTTCAGCCTTATTTCAATGCAAGTCTATGGGGTGAAATTTCAACTTTGTCCTAGAGACATGGGGCCACTTGCTCTTTCATCAGGAGCCCCCAAGAAGCGCCCACAGAAAATTTGGGGCTTCTAGTACTTGAGGAACCCTAAACCTAACCCTAACCCTAGATTCAGCCTTATTTCAATGCAAGTCTATGGGGTGAAATTTCAACTTTGTCCTAGAGACATGGGGCCACTTGCTCTTTCATCAGGAGCCCCCAAGAAGCGCCCACAGCAAATTTGGGGCTTCTAGTACTTGAGGAACCCTAACCCTAACCTTAACCCTAACCCTAACCCTAACCCTAGCTTCAGCCTTATTTCAATGCAAGTCTATGGGGTGAAATTCCAACTTTGTCCTAGAGACATGGGGCCACTTGCTCTTTCATCAGGAGCCCCCAAGAAGCGCCCACAGAAAATTTGGGGCTTCTAGTACTTGAGGAACCCTAACCCTAACCTTAACCCTAACCCTAACCCTAACCCTAACCCTAGCTTCAGCCTTATTTCAATGCAAGTCTATGGGGTGAAATTCCAACTTTGTCCTAGAGACATGGGGCCACTTGCTCTTTCATCAGGAGCCCCCAAGAAGCGCCCACAGAAAATTTGGGGCTTCTAGTACTTGAGGAACCCTAACCCTAACCTTAACCCTAACCCTAACCCTAACCCTAACCCTAGCTTCAGCCTTATTTCAATGCAAGTCTATGGGGTGAAATTTCAACTTTGTCCTAGAGACATGGGGCCACTTGCTCTTTCATCAGGAGCCCCCAAGAAGCGCCCACAGAAAATTTGGGGCTTCTAGTACTTGAGGAACCCTAACCCTAACCTTAACCCTAACCCTAACCCTAACCCTAACGCTAGCTTCAGCCTTATTTCAATGCAAGTCTATGGGGTGAAATTTCAACTTTGTCCTAGAGACATGGGGCCACTTGCTCTTTCATCAGGAGCCCCCAAGAAGCGCCCACAGAAAATTTGGGGCTTCTAGTACTTGAGGAACCCTAACCCTAACCTTAACCCTAACCCTAACCCTAACCCTTGCTTCAACCTTATTTCAATGCAAGTCTATGGGGTGAAATTTCAACTTTGTCCTAGAGACATGGGGCCACATGTTCTTTCATCAGGAGCCCCCACGAAGCGCCCACAGAAAATTTGGGGCTTCTAGTACTTGAGGAACCCTAACCTTAACCCTAACCCTAACCCTAACCCTAGCTTCAGCCTTATTTCAATGCAAGTCTATGGGGTGAAATTTCAACTTTGTCCTAGAGACATGGGGCCACTTGCTCTTTCATCAGGAGCCCCCAAGAAGCGCCCACAGCAAATTTGGGGCTTCTAGTACTTGAGGAACCCTAACCCTAACCTTAACCCTAACCCTAACCCTAACCCTAACCCTAGCTTCAGCCTTATTTCAATGCAAGTCTATGGGGTGAAATTCCAACTTTGTCCTAGAGACATGGGGCCACTTGCTCTTTCATCAGGAGCCCCCAAGAAGCGGCCACAGAAAATTTGGGGCTTCTAGTACTTGAGGAACCCTAACCCTAACCTTAACCCTAACCCTAACCCTAACCCTAACCCTAGCTTCAGCCTTATTTCAATGCAAGTCTATGGGGTGAAATTTCAACTTTGTCCTAGAGACATGGGGCCACTTGCTCTTTCATCAGGAGCCCCCAAGAAGCGCCCACAGAAAATTTGGGGCTTCTAGTACTTGAGGAACCCTAAACCTAACCCTAACCCTAGATTCAGCCTTATTTCAATGCAAGTCTATGGGGTGAAATTTCAACTTTGTCCTAGAGACATGGGGCCACTTGCTCTTTCATCAGGAGCCCCCAAGAAGCGCCCACAGCAAATTTGGGGCTTCTAGTACTTGAGGAACCCTAACCCTAACCTTAACCCTAACCCTAACCCTAACCCTAGCTTCAGCCTTATTTCAATGCAAGTCTATGGGGTGAAATTCCAACTTTGTCCTAGAGACATGGGGCCACTTGCTCTTTCATCAGGAGCCCCCAAGAAGCGCCCACAGAAAATTTGGGGCTTCTAGTACTTGAGGAACCCTAACCCTAACCTTAACCCTAACCCTAACCCTAACCCTAACCCTAGCTTCAGCCTTATTTCAATGCAAGTCTATGGGGTGAAATTCCAACTTTGTCCTAGAGACATGGGGCCACTTGCTCTTTCATCAGGAGCCCCCAAGAAGCGCCCACAGAAAATTTGGGGCTTCTAGTACTTGAGGAACCCTAACCCTAACCTTAACCCTAACCCTAACCCTAACCCTAACCCTAGCTTCAGCCTTATTTCAATGCAAGTCTATGGGGTGAAATTTCAACTTTGTCCTAGAGACATGGGGCCACTTGCTCTTTCATCAGGAGCCCCCAAGAAGCGCCCACAGAAAATTTGGGGCTTCTAGTACTTGAGGAACCCTAACCCTAACCTTAACCCTAACCCTAACCCTAACCCTAACCCTAGCTTCAGCCTTATTTCAATGCAAGTCTATGGGGTGAAATTTCAACTTTGTCCTAGAGACATGGGGCCACTTGCTCTTTCATCAGGAGCCCCCAAGAAGCGCCCACAGCAAATTTGGGGCTTCTAGTACTTGAGGAACCCTAACCCTAACCTTAACCCTAACCCTAACCCTAACCCTTGCTTCAACCTTATTTCAATGCAAGTCTATGGGGTGAAATTTCAACTTTGTCCTAGAGACATGGGGCCACATGTTCTTTCATCAGGAGCCCCCAAGAAGCGCCCACAGCAAATTTGGGGCTTCTAGTACTTGAGGAACCCTAACCCTAACCTTAACCCTAACCCTAACCCTAACCCTAACCCTAGCTTCAGCCTTATTTCAATGCAAGTCTATGGGGTGAAATTTCAACTTTGTCCTAGAGACATGGGGCCACTTGCTCTTTCATCAGGAGCCCCCAAGAAGCGCCCACAGCAAATTTGGGGCTTCTAGTACTTGAGGAACCCTAACCCTAACCTTAACCCTAACCCTAACCCTAACCCTAGCTTCAGCCTTATTTCAATGCAAGTCTATGGGGTGAAATTCCAACTTTGTCCTAGAGACATGGGGCCACTTGCTCTTTCATCAGGAGCCCCCAAGAAGCGCCCACAGCAAATTTGGGGCTTCTAGTACTTGAGGAACCCTAACCCTAACCTTAACCCTAACCCTAACCCTAACCCTAGCTTCAGCCTTATTTCAATGCAAGTCTATGGGGTGAAATTCCAACTTTGTCCTAGAGACATGGGGCCACTTGCTCTTTCATCAGGAGCCCCCAAGAAGCGCCCACAGAAAATTTGGGGCTTCTAGTACTTGAGGAACCCTAACCCTAACCTTAACCCTAACCCTAACCCTAACCCTAACCCTAGCTTCAGCCTTATTTCAATGCAAGTCTATGGGGTGAAATTTCAACTTTGTCCTAGAGACATGGGGCCACTTGCTCTTTCATCAGGAGCCCCCAAGAAGCGCCCACAGAAAATTTGGGGCTTCTAGTACTTGAGGAACCCTAACCCTAACCTTAACCCTAACCCTAACCCTAACCCTAACCCTAGCTTCAGCCTTATTTCAATGCAAGTCTATGGGGTGAAATTTCAACTTTGTCCTAGAGACATGGGGCCACTTGCTCTTTCATCAGGAGCCCCCAAGAAGCGCCCACAGCAAATTTGGGGCTTCTAGTACTTGAGGAACCCTAACCCTAACCTTAACCCTAACCCTAACCCTAACCCTTGCTTCAACCTTATTTCAATGCAAGTCTATGGGGTGAAATTTCAACTTTGTCCTAGAGACATGGGGCCACATGTTCTTTCATCAGGAGCCCCCAAGAAGCGCCCACAGCAAATTTGAGGCTTCTAGTACTTGAGGAACCCTAACCCTAACCTTAACCCTAACCCTAACCCTAACCCTAACCCTAGCTTCAGCCTTATTTCAATGCAAGTCTATGGGGTGAAATTCCAACTTTGTCCTAGAGACATGGGGCCACTTGCTCTTTCATCAGGAGCCCCCAAGAAGCGCCCACAGAAAATTTGGGGCTTCTAGTACTTGAGGAACCCTAACCCTAACCTTAACCTAACCCTAACCCTAACCCTAACCCTAGCTTCAGCCTTATTTCAATGCAAGTCTATGGGGTGAAATTTCAACTTTGTCCTAGAGACATGGGGCCACTTGCTCTTTCATCAGGAGCCCCCAAGAAGCGCCCACAGCAAATTTGGGGCTTCTAGTACTTGAGGAACCCTAACCCTAACCTTAACCCTAACCCTAACCCTAACCCTTGCTTCAACCTTATTTCAATGCAAGTCTATGGGGTGAAATTTCAACTTTGTCCTAGAGACATGGGGCCACATGTTCTTTCATCAGGAGCCCCCAAGAAGCGCCCACAGCAAATTTGAGGCTTCTAGTACTTGAGGAACCCTAACCCTAACCTTAACCCTAACCCTAACCCTAACCCTAGCTTCAGCCTTATTTCAATGCAAGTCTATGGGGTGAAATTCCAACTTTGTCCTAGAGACATGGGGCCACTTGCTCTTTCATCAGGAGCCCCCAAGAAGCGCCCACAGAAAATTTGGGGCTTCTAGTACTTGAGGAACCCTAACCCTAACCTTAACCCTAACCCTAACCCTAACCCTAACCCTAGCTTCAGCCTTATTTCAATGCAAGTCTATGGGGTGAAATTTCAACTTTGTCCTAGAGACATGGGGCCACTTGCTCTTTCATCAGGAGCCCCCAAGAAGCGCCCACAGCAAATTTGGGGCTTCTAGTACTTGAGGAACCCTAACCCTAACCTTAACCCTAACCCTAACCCTAACCCTTGCTTCAACCTTATTTCAATGCAAGTCTATGGGGTGAAATTTCAACTTTGTCCTAGAGACATGGGGCCACATGTTCTTTCATCAGGAGCCCCCAAGAAGCGCCCACAGCAAATTTGAGGCTTCTAGTACTTGAGGAACCCTAACCCTAACCTTAACCCTAACCCTAACCCTAACCCTAGCTTCAGCCTTATTTCAATGCAAGACTATGGGGTGAAATTTCAACTTTGTCCTAGAGACATGGGGCCACTTGCTCTTTCATCAGGAGCCCCCAAGAAGCGCCCACAGCAAATTTGGGGCTTCTAGTACTTGAGGAACCCTAACCCTAACCCTAACCCTAACCCTAGCTTCAGCCTTATTTCAATGCAAGTCTATGGGGTGAAATTTCAACTTTGTCCTAGAGACATGGGGCCACTTGCTCTTTCATCAGGAGCCCCCAAGAAGCGCCCACAGAAAATTTGGGGCTTCTAGTACTTGAGGAACCCTAACCCTAACCTTAACCCTAACCCTAACCCTAACCCTAGCTTCAGCCTTATTTCAATGCAAGTCTATGGGGTGAAATTTCAACGTTGTCCTAGAGACATTGGGCCACTTGCTCTTTCATCAGGAGCCCCCAAGAAGCGCCCACAGCAAATTTGGGGCTTCTAGTACTTGAGGAACCCTAACCCTAACCCTAACCCTAGATTCAGCCTTATTTCAATGCAAGTCTATGGGGTGAAATTTCAACTTTGTCCTAGAGACATGGGGCCACTTGCTCTTTCATCAGGAGCCACCAAGAAGCGCCCACAGCAAATTTGGGGCTTCTAGTACTTGAGGAACCCTAACCCTAACCTTAACCCTAACCCTAACCCTAACCCTAGCTTCAGCCTTATTTCAATGCAAGTCTATTGGGTGAAATTTCAACTTTGTCCTAGAGACATGGGGCCACTTGCTCTTTCATCAGGAGCCCCCAAGAAGTGCCCACAGCAAATTTGGGGCTTCTAGTACTTGAGGAACCCTAACCCTAACCTTAACCCTAACCCTAACCCTAACCCTAGCTTCAGCCTTATTTCAATGCAAGTCTATGGGGTGAAATTCCAACTTTGTCCTAGAGACATGGGGCCACTTGCTCTTTCATCAGGAGCCCCCAAGAAGCGCCCACAGAAAATTTGGGGCTTCTAGTACTTGAGGAACCCTAACCCTAACCTTAACCCTAACCCTAACCCTAACCCTAGCTTCAGCCTTATTTCAATGCAAGTCTATGGGGTGAAATTTCAACTTTGTCCTAGAGACATGGGGCCACTTGCTCTTTCATCAGGAGCCCCCAAGAAGCGCCCACAGCAAATTTGGGGATTCTAGTACTTGAGGAACCCTAACCCTAACCCTAACCCTAACCCTAGCTTCAGCCTTATTTCAATGCAAGTCTATGGGGTGAAATTTCAACTTTGTCCAAGAGACATGGGGCCACTTGCTCTTTCATCAGGAGCCCCCAAGAAGCGCCCACAGCAAATTTGGGGCTTCTAGTACTTGAGGAACCCTAACCCTAACCTTAACCCTAACCCTTGCTTCACCCTTATTTCAATGCAAGTCTATGGGGTGAAATTTCAACTTTGTCCTAGAGACATGGGGCCACTTGCTCTTTCATCAGGAGCCCCCACGAAGCGCCCACAGAAAATTTGGGGCTTCTAGTACTTGAGGAACCCTAACCTTAACCCTAACCCTAACCCTAACCCTAGCTTCATCTTTATTTCAATGCAAGTCTATGGGGTGAAATTTCAACTTTGTCCTAGAGACATGGGGCCACTTGCTCTTTCATCAGGAGCCCCCAAGAAGCGCCCACAGAAAATTTGGGGCTTCTAGTACTTGAGGAACCCTAACCCTAACCTTAACCCTAACCCTAACCCTAACCCTAACCCTAGCTTCAGCCTTATTTCAATGCAAGTCTATGGGGTGAAATTTCAACTTTGTCCTAGAGACATGGGGCCACTTGCTCTTTCATCAGGAGCCCCCAAGAAGCGCCCACAGCAAATTTGGGGCTTCTAGTACTTGAGGAACCCTAACCCTAACCCTAACCCTATATTCAGCCTTATTTCAATGCAAGTCTATGGGGTGAAATTTCAACTTTGTCCTAGAGACATGGGGCCACTTGCTCTTTCATCAGGAGCTCCCAAGAAGCGCCCACAGCAAATTTGGGGCTTCTAGTACTTGAGGAACCCTAACCCTAACCTTAACCCTAACCCTAACCCTAACCCTAGCCCTAGCTTCAACCTTATTTCAATGCAAGTCTATGGGGTGAAATTTCAACTTTGTCCTAGAGACATGGGGCCACTTGCTCTTTCATCAGGAGCCCCCAAGAAGCGCCTACACCAAATTTGGGGCTTCTAGTATTTGAGGAACCCTAACCCTAACCTTAACCCTAACCCTAACCCTAACCCTAGCTTCATCTTTATTTCAATGCAAGTCTATGGGGTGAAATTTCAACTTTGTCCTAGAGACATGGGGCCACTTGCTCTTTCATCAGGAGCCCCCAAGAAGCGCCCACAGAAAATTTGGGGCTTCTAGTACTTGAGGAACCCTAACCCTAACCTTAACCCTAACCCTAACCCTAACCCTAGCTTCAGCCTTATTTCAATGCAAGTCTATGGGGTGAAATTTCAACTTTGTCCTAGAGACATGGGGCCACTTGCTCTTTCATCAGGAGCCCCCAAGAAGCGCCCACAGCAAATTTGGGGCTTCTAGTACTTGAGGAACCCTAACCCTAACCTTAACCCTAACCCTAACCCTAACCCTAGCTTCAGCCTTATTTCAATGCAAGTCTATGGGGTGAAATTTCAACTTTGTCCTAGAGACATGGGGCCACTTGCTCTTTCATCAGGAGCCACCAAGAAGCGCCCACAGCAAATTTGGGGCTTCTAGTACTTGAGGAACCCTAACCCTAACCTTAACCCTAACCCTAACCCTAACCCTAGCTTCAGCCTTATTTCAATGCAAGTCTATGGGGTGAAATTTCAACTTTGTCCAAGAGACATGGGGCCACTTGCTCTTTCAGCAGGAGCCCCCAAGAAGCGCCCACAGCAAATTTGGGGCTTCTAGTACTTGAGGAACCCTAACCCTAACCTTAACCCTAACCCTAACCCTAACCCTAGCTTCACCCTTATTTCAATGCAAGTCTATGGGGTGAAATTTCAACTTTGTCCTAGAGACATGGGGCCACTTGCTCTTTCATCAGGAGCCCCCACGAAGCGCCCACAGAAAATTTGGGGCTTCTAGTACTTGAGGAACCCTAACCTTAACCTTAACCTTAACCCTAACCCTAACCCTAGCTTCAGCCTTATTTCAATGCAAGTCTATGGGGTGAAATTTCAACTTTGTCCTAGAGACATGGGGCCACTTGCTCTTTCATCAGGAGCCCCCAAGAAGCGCCCACAGCAAATTTGGGGCTTCTAGTACTTGAGGAACCCTAACCCTAACCTTAACCCTAACCCTAACCCTAACCCTAGCTTCACCCTTATTTCAATGCAAGTCTATGGGGTGAAATTTCAACTTTGTCCTAGAGACATGGGGCCACTTGCTCTTTCATCAGGAGCCCCCACGAAGCGCCCACAGAAAATTTGGGGCTTCTAGTACTTGAGGAACCCTAACCTTAACCCTAACCCTAACCCTAACCCTAGCTTCATCTTTATTTCAATGCAAGTCTATGGGGTGAAATTTCAACTTTGTCCTAGAGACATGGGGCCACTTGCTCTTTCATCAGGAGCCCCCAAGAAGCGCCCACAGAAAATTTGGGGCTTCTAGTACTTGAGGAACCCTAACCCTAACCTTAACCCTAACCCTAACCCTAACCCTAGCTTCAGCCTTATTTCAATGCAAGTCTATGGGGTGAAATTTCAACTTTGTCCTAGAGACATGGGGCCACTTGCTCTTTCATCAGGAGCCCCCAAGAAGCGCCCACAGCAAATTTGGGGCTTCTAGTACTTGAGGAACCCTAACCCTAACCTTAACCCTAACCCTAACCCTAACCCTAACCCTAGCTTCAGCCTTATTTCAATGCAAGTCTATGGGGTGAAATTTCAACTTTGTCCTAGAGACATGGGGCCACTTGCTCTTTCATCAGGAGCCCCCAAGAAGCGCCCACAGCAAATTTGGGGCTTCTAGTACTTGAGGAACCCTAACCCTAACCTTAACCCTAACCCTAACCCTAACCCTAGCTTCAACCTTATTTCAATGCAAGTTTATGGGGTGAAATTTCAACTTTGTCCTAGAGACATGGGGCCACATGTTCTTTCATCAGGAGCCCCCAAGAAGCGCCCACAGCAAATTTGGGGCTTCTAGTACTTGAGGAACCCTAACCCTAACCCTAACGCTAGATTCAGCCTTATTTCAATGCAAGTCTATGGGGTGAAATTTCAACTTTGTCCTAGAGACATGGGGCCACTTGCTCTTTCATCAGGAGCTCCCAAGAAGCGCCCACAGCAAATTTGGGGCTTCTAGTACTTGAGGAACCCTAACCCTAACCTTAACCCTAACCCTAACCCTAACCCTAGCCCTAGCTTCAACCTTATTTCAATGCAAGTCTATGGGGTGAAATTTCAACTTTGTCCTAGAGACATGGGGCCACTTGCTCTTTCATCAGGAGCCCCCAAGAAGCGCCTACACCAAATTTGGGGCTTCTAGTATTTGAGGAACCCTAACCCTAACCTTAACCCTAACCCTAACCCTAACCCTAGCTTCAGCCTTATTTCAATGCAAGTCTATGGGGTGAAATTTCAACTTTGTCCTAGAGACATGGGGCCACATGTTCTTTCATCAGGAGCCCCCAAGAAGCGCCCACAGCAAATTTGGGGCTTCTAGTACTTGAGGAACCCTAACCCTAACCTTAACCCTAACCCTAACCCTAACCCTAGCTTCAGCCTTATTTCAATGCAAGTCTATGGGGTGAAATTTCAACTTTGTCCTAGAGACATGGGGCCACTTGCTCTTTCATCAGGAGCCCCCAAGAAGCGCCTACACCAAATTTGGGGCTTCTAGTATTTGAGGAACCCTAACCCTAACCTTAACCCTAACCCTAACCCTAACCCTAGCTTCATCTTTATTTCAATGCAAGTCTATGGGGTGAAATTTCAACTTTGTCCTAGAGACATGGGGCCACTTGCTCTTTCATCAGGAGCCCCCAAGAAGCGCCCACAGAAAATTTGGGGCTTCTAGTACTTGAGGAACCCTAACCCTAACCTTAACCCTAACCCTAACCCTAACCCTAGCTTCAGCCTTATTTCAATGCAAGTCTATGGGGTGAAATTTCAACTTTGTCCTAGAGACACGGGGCCACTTGCTCTTTCATCAGGAGCCCCCAAGAAGCGCCCACAGCAAATTTGGGGCTTCTAGTACTTGAGGAACCCTAACCCTAACCTTAACCCTAACCCTAACCCTAACCCTAGCTTCAACCTTATTTCAATGCAAGTCTATGGGGTGAAATTTCAACTTTGTCCTAGAGACATGGGGCCACATGTTCTTTCATCAGGAGCCCCCAAGAAGCTCCCACAGCAAATTTGGGGCTTCTAGTACTTGAGGAACCCTAACCCTAACCTTAACCCTAACCCTAACCCTAACCCTAGCTTCACCCTTATTTCAATGCAAGTCTATGGGGTGAAATTTCAACTTTGTCCTAGAGACATGGGGCCACTTGCTCTTTCATCAGGAGCCCCCACGAAGCGCCCACAGAAAATTTGGGGCTTCTAGTACTTGAGGAACCCTAACCTTAACCCTAACCCTAACCCTAACCCTAGCTTCACCCTTATTTCAATGCAAGTCTATGGGGTGAAATTTCAACTTTGTCCTAGAGACATGGGGCCACTTGCTCTTTCATCAGGAGCCCCCACGAAGCGCCCACAGAAAATTTGGGGCTTCTAGTACTTGAGGAACCCTAACCTTAACCTTAACCTTAACCCTAACCCTAACCCTAACCCTAGCTTCAGCCTTATTTCAATGCAAGTCTATGGGGTGAAATTTCAACTTTGTCCTAGAGACATGGGGCCACTTGCTCTTTCATCAGGAGCCCCCAAGAAGCGCCCACAGCAAATTTGGGGCTTCTAGTACTTGAGGAACCCTAACCCTAACCTTAACCCTAACCCTAACCCTAACCCTAGCTTCAGCCTTATTTCAATGCAAGTCTATGGGGTGAAATTTCAACTTTGTCCAAGAGACATGGGGCCACTTGCTCTTTCATCAGGAGCCCCCAAGAAGCGCCCACAGCAAATTTGGGGCTTCTAGTACTTGAGGAACCCTAACCCTAACCTTAACCCTAACCCTAACCCTAACCCTAGCTTCACCCTTATTTCAATGCAAGTCTATGGGGTGAAATTTCAACTTTGTCCTAGAGACATGGGGCCACTTGCTCTTTCATCAGGAGCCCCCACGAAGCGCCCACAGAAAATTTGGGGCTTCTAGTACTTGAGGAACCCTAACCTTAACCCTAACCCTAACCCTAACCCTAGCTTCATCTTTATTTCAATGCAAGTCTATGGGGTGAAATTTCAACTTTGTCCTAGAGACATGGGGCCACTTGCTCTTTCATCAGGAGCCCCCAAGAAGCGCCCACAGAAAATTTGGGGCTTCTAGTACTTGAGGAACCCTAACCCTAACCTTAACCCTAACCCTAACCCTAACCCTAACCCTAGCTTCAGCCTTATTTCAATGCAAGTCTATGGGGTGAAATTTCAACTTTGTCCTAGAGACATGGGGCCACTTGCTCTTTCATCAGGAGCCCCCAAGAAGCGCCCACAGCAAATTTGGGGCTTCTAGTACTTGAGGAACCCTAACCCTAACCTTAACCCTAACCCTAACCCTAACCCTAACCCTAGCTTCAGCCTTATTTCAATGCAAGTCTATGGGGTGAAATTTCAACTTTGTCCTAGAGACATGGGGCCACTTGCTCTTTCATCAGGAGCCCCCAAGAAGCGCCCACAGCAAATTTGGGGCTTCTAGTACTTGAGGAACCCTAACCCTAACCTTAACCCTAACCCTAACCCTAACCCTAGCTTCAACCTTATTTCAATGCAAGTTTATGGGGTGAAATTTCAACTTTGTCCTAGAGACATGGGGCCACATGTTCTTTCATCAGGAGCCCCCAAGAAGCGCCCACAGCAAATTTGGGGCTTCTAGTACTTGAGGAACCCTAACCCTAACCCTAACGCTAGATTCAGCCTTATTTCAATGCAAGTCTATGGGGTGAAATTTCAACTTTGTCCTAGAGACATGGGGCCACTTGCTCTTTCATCAGGAGCTCCCAAGAAGCGCCCACAGCAAATTTGGGGCTTCTAGTACTTGAGGAACCCTAACCCTAACCTTAACCCTAACCCTAACCCTAACCCTAGCCCTAGCTTCAACCTTATTTCAATGCAAGTCTATGGGGTGAAATTTCAACTTTGTCCTAGAGACATGGGGCCACTTGCTCTTTCATCAGGAGCCCCCAAGAAGCGCCTACACCAAATTTGGGGCTTCTAGTATTTGAGGAACCCTAACCCTAACCTTAACCCTAACCCTAACCCTAACCCTAGCTTCAGCCTTATTTCAATGCAAGTCTATGGGGTGAAATTTCAACTTTGTCCTAGAGACATGGGGCCACATGTTCTTTCATCAGGAGCCCCCAAGAAGCGCCCACAGCAAATTTGGGGCTTCTAGTACTTGAGGAACCCTAACCCTAACCTTAACCCTAACCCTAACCCTAACCCTAGCTTCAGCCTTATTTCAATGCAAGTCTATGGGGTGAAATTTCAACTTTGTCCTAGAGACATGGGGCCACTTGCTCTTTCATCAGGAGCCCCCAAGAAGCGCCTACACCAAATTTGGGGCTTCTAGTATTTGAGGAACCCTAACCCTAACCTTAACCCTAACCCTAACCCTAACCCTAGCTTCATCTTTATTTCAATGCAAGTCTATGGGGTGAAATTTCAACTTTGTCCTAGAGACATGGGGCCACTTGCTCTTTCATCAGGAGCCCCCAAGAAGCGCCCACAGAAAATTTGGGGCTTCTAGTACTTGAGGAACCCTAACCCTAACCTTAACCCTAACCCTAACCCTAACCCTAGCTTCAGCCTTATTTCAATGCAAGTCTATGGGGTGAAATTTCAACTTTGTCCTAGAGACACGGGGCCACTTGCTCTTTCATCAGGAGCCCCCAAGAAGCGCCCACAGCAAATTTGGGGCTTCTAGTACTTGAGGAACCCTAACCCTAACCTTAACCCTAACCCTAACCCTAACCCTAGCTTCAACCTTATTTCAATGCAAGTCTATGGGGTGAAATTTCAACTTTGTCCTAGAGACATGGGGCCACATGTTCTTTCATCAGGAGCCCCCAAGAAGCTCCCACAGCAAATTTGGGGCTTCTAGTACTTGAGGAACCCTAACCCTAACCTTAACCCTAACCCTAACCCTAACCCTAACCCTAGCTTCAGCCTTATTTCAATGCAAGTCTATGGGGTGAAATTTCAACTTTGTCCTAGAGACATGGGGCCACATGTTCTTTCATCAGGAGCCCCCAAGAAGCGCCCACAGCAAATTTGGGGCTTCTAGTACTTGAGGAACCCTAACCCTAACCTTAACCCTAACCCTAACCCTAACCCTAGCTTCAGCCTTATTTCAATGCAAGTCTATGGGGTGAAATTTCAACTTTGTCCTAGAGACACGGGGCCACTTGCTCTTTCATCAGGAGCTCCCAAGAAGCGCCCACAGCAAATTTGGGGCTTCTAGTACTTGAGGAACCCTAACCCTAACCTTAACCCTAACCCTAACCCTAACCCTAGCCCTAGCTTCAACCTTATTTCAATGCAAGTCTATGGGGTGAAATTTCAACTTTGTCCTAGAGACATGGGGCCACTTGCTCTTTCATCAGGAGCCCCCAAGAAGCGCCTACACCAAATTTGGGGCTTCTAGTATTTGAGGAACCCTAACCCTAACCTTAACCCTAACCCTAACCCTAACCCTAGCTTCAGCCTTATTTCAATGCAAGTCTATGGGGTGAAATTTCAACTTTGTCCTAGAGACATGGGGCCACATGTTCTTTCATCAGGAGCCCCCAAGAAGCGCCCACAGCAAATTTGGGGCTTCTAGTACTTGAGGAACCCTAACCCTAACCTTAACCCTAACCCTAACCCTAACCCTAGCTTCAGCCTTATTTCAATGCAAGTCTATGGGGTGAAATTTCAACTTTGTCCTAGAGACATGGGGCCACTTGCTCTTTCATCAGGAGCCCCCAAGAAGCGCCTACACCAAATTTGGGGCTTCTAGTATTTGAGGAACCCTAACCCTAACCTTAACCCTAACCCTAACCCTAACCCTAGCTTCATCTTTATTTCAATGCAAGTCTATGGGGTGAAATTTCAACTTTGTCCTAGAGACATGGGGCCACTTGCTCTTTCATCAGGAGCCCCCAAGAAGCGCCCACAGAAAATTTGGGGCTTCTAGTACTTGAGGAACCCTAACCCTAACCTTAACCCTAACCCTAACCCTAACCCTAGCTTCAGCCTTATTTCAATGCAAGTCTATGGGGTGAAATTTCAACTTTGTCCTAGAGACACGGGGCCACTTGCTCTTTCATCAGGAGCCCCCAAGAAGCGCCCACAGCAAATTTGGGGCTTCTAGTACTTGAGGAACCCTAACCCTAACCTTAACCCTAACCCTAACCCTAACCCTAGCTTCAACCTTATTTCAATGCAAGTCTATGGGGTGAAATTTCAACTTTGTCCTAGAGACATGGGGCCACATGTTCTTTCATCAGGAGCCCCCAAGAAGCTCCCACAGCAAATTTGGGGCTTCTAGTACTTGAGGAACCCTAACCCTAACCTTAACCCTAACCCTAACCCTAACCCTAACCCTAGCTTCAGCCTTATTTCAATGCAAGTCTATGGGGTGAAATTTCAACTTTGTCCTAGAGACATGGGGCCACATGTTCTTTCATCAGGAGCCCCCAAGAAGCGCCCACAGCAAATTTGGGGCTTCTAGTACTTGAGGAACCCTAACCCTAACCTTAACCCTAACCCTAACCCTAACCCTAGCTTCAGCCTTATTTCAATGCAAGTCTATGGGGTGAAATTTCAACTTTGTCCTAGAGACATGGGGCCACTTGCTCTTTCATCAGGAGCCCCCAAGAAGCGCCTACACCAAATTTGGGGCTTCTAGTATTTGAGGAACCCTAACCCTAACCTTAACCCTAACCCTAACCCTAACCCTAGCTTCATCTTTATTTCAATGCAAGTCTATGGGGTGAAATTTCAACTTTGTCCTAGAGACATGGGGCCACTTGCTCTTTCATCAGGAGCCCCCAAGAAGCGCCCACAGAAAATTTGGGGCTTCTAGTACTTGAGGAACCCTAACCCTAACCTTAACCCTAACCCTAACCCTAACCCTAACCCTAACCCTAGCTTCAGCCTTATTTCAATGCAAGTCTATGGGGTGAAATTTCAACTTTGTCCTAGAGACATGGGGCCACTTGCTCTTTCATCAGGAGCCCCCAAGAAGCGCCCACAGCAAATTTGGGGCTTCTAGTACTTGAGGAACCCTAACCCTAACCTTAACCCTAACCCTAACCCTAACCCTAGCTTCAGCCTTATTTCAATGCAAGTCTATGGGGTGAAATTTCAACTTTGTCCTAGAGACATGGGGCCACTTGTTCTTTCATCAGGAGCCCCCAAGAAGCGCCCACAGCAAATTTGGGGCTTCTAGTACTTGAGGAACCCTAACCCTAACCTTAACCCTAACCCTAACCCTAACCCTAGCTTCAGCCTTATTTCAATGCAAGTCTATGGGGTGAAATTTCAACTTTGTCCTAGAGACATGGGGCCACTTGCTCTTTCATCAGGAGCCCCCAAGAAGCGCCTACACCAAATTTGGGGCTTCTAGTATTTGAGGAACCCTAACCCTAACCTTAACCCTAACCCTAACCCTAACCCTAGCTTCATCTTTATTTCAATGCAAGTCTATGGGGTGAAATTTCAACTTTGTCCTAGAGACATGGGGCCGCTTGCTCTTTCATCAGGAGCCCCCAAGAAGCGCCCTCAGAAAATTTGGGGCTTCTAGTACTTGAGGAACCTTAACCCTAACCTTAACCCTAACCCTAACCCTAACCCTAACCCTAACCCTAGCTTCAGCCTTATTTCAATGCAAGTCTATGGGGTGAAATTTCAACTTTGTCCTAGAGACATGGGGCCACTTGCTCTTTCATCAGGAGCCCCCAAGAAGCGCCCACAGCAAATTTGGGGCTTCTAGTACTTGAGGAACCCTAACCCTAACCTTAACCCTAACCCTAACCCTAACCCTAGCTTCAACCTTATTTCAATGCAAGTTTATGGGGTGAAATTTCAACTTTGTCCTAGAGACATGGGGCCACATGTTCTTTCATCAGGAGCCCCCAAGAAGCGCCCACAGCAAATTTGGGGCTTCTAGTACTTGAGGAACCCTAACCCTAACCCTAACGCTAGATTCAGCCTTATTTCAATGCAAGTCTATGGGGTGAAATTTCAACTTTGTCCTAGAGACATGGGGCCACTTGCTCTTTCATCAGGAGCTCCCAAGAAGCGCCCACAGCAAATTTGGGGCTTCTAGTACTTGAGGAACCCTAACCCTAACCTTAACCCTAACCCTAACCCTAACCCTAGCCCTAGCTTCAACCTTATTTCAATGCAAGTCTATGGGGTGAAATTTCAACTTTGTCCTAGAGACATGGGGCCACTTGCTCTTTCATCAGGAGCCCCCAAGAAGCGCCTACACCAAATTTGGGGCTTCTAGTATTTGAGGAACCCTAACCCTAACCTTAACCCTAACCCTAACCCTAACCCTAGCTTCAGCCTTATTTCAATGCAAGTCTATGGGGTGAAATTTCAACTTTGTCCTAGAGACATGGGGCCACATGTTCTTTCATCAGGAGCCCCCAAGAAGCGCCCACAGCAAATTTGGGGCTTCTAGTACTTGAGGAACCCTAACCCTAACCTTAACCCTAACCCTAACCCTAACCCTAGCTTCAGCCTTATTTCAATGCAAGTCTATGGGGTGAAATTTCAACTTTGTCCTAGAGACATGGGGCCACTTGCTCTTTCATCAGGAGCCCCCAAGAAGCGCCTACACCAAATTTGGGGCTTCTAGTATTTGAGGAACCCTAACCCTAACCTTAACCCTAACCCTAACCCTAACCCTAGCTTCATCTTTATTTCAATGCAAGTCTATGGGGTGAAATTTCAACTTTGTCCTAGAGACATGGGGCCACTTGCTCTTTCATCAGGAGCCCCCAAGAAGCGCCCACAGAAAATTTGGGGCTTCTAGTACTTGAGGAACCCTAACCCTAACCTTAACCCTAACCCTAACCCTAACCCTAGCTTCAGCCTTATTTCAATGCAAGTCTATGGGGTGAAATTTCAACTTTGTCCTAGAGACACGGGGCCACTTGCTCTTTCATCAGGAGCCCCCAAGAAGCGCCCACAGCAAATTTGGGGCTTCTAGTACTTGAGGAACCCTAACCCTAACCTTAACCCTAACCCTAACCCTAACCCTAGCTTCAACCTTATTTCAATGCAAGTCTATGGGGTGAAATTTCAACTTTGTCCTAGAGACATGGGGCCACATGTTCTTTCATCAGGAGCCCCCAAGAAGCTCCCACAGCAAATTTGGGGCTTCTAGTACTTGAGGAACCCTAACCCTAACCTTAACCCTAACCCTAACCCTAACCCTAACCCTAGCTTCAGCCTTATTTCAATGCAAGTCTATGGGGTGAAATTTCAACTTTGTCCTAGAGACATGGGGCCACATGTTCTTTCATCAGGAGCCCCCAAGAAGCGCCCACAGCAAATTTGGGGCTTCTAGTACTTGAGGAACCCTAACCCTAACCTTAACCCTAACCCTAACCCTAACCCTAGCTTCAGCCTTATTTCAATGCAAGTCTATGGGGTGAAATTTCAACTTTGTCCTAGAGACACGGGGCCACTTGCTCTTTCATCAGGAGCTCCCAAGAAGCGCCCACAGCAAATTTGGGGCTTCTAGTACTTGAGGAACCCTAACCCTAACCTTAACCCTAACCCTAACCCTAACCCTAGCCCTAGCTTCAACCTTATTTCAATGCAAGTCTATGGGGTGAAATTTCAACTTTGTCCTAGAGACATGGGGCCACTTGCTCTTTCATCAGGAGCCCCCAAGAAGCGCCTACACCAAATTTGGGGCTTCTAGTATTTGAGGAACCCTAACCCTAACCTTAACCCTAACCCTAACCCTAACCCTAGCTTCAGCCTTATTTCAATGCAAGTCTATGGGGTGAAATTTCAACTTTGTCCTAGAGACATGGGGCCACATGTTCTTTCATCAGGAGCCCCCAAGAAGCGCCCACAGCAAATTTGGGGCTTCTAGTACTTGAGGAACCCTAACCCTAACCTTAACCCTAACCCTAACCCTAACCCTAGCTTCAGCCTTATTTCAATGCAAGTCTATGGGGTGAAATTTCAACTTTGTCCTAGAGACATGGGGCCACTTGCTCTTTCATCAGGAGCCCCCAAGAAGCGCCTACACCAAATTTGGGGCTTCTAGTATTTGAGGAACCCTAACCCTAACCTTAACCCTAACCCTAACCCTAACCCTAGCTTCATCTTTATTTCAATGCAAGTCTATGGGGTGAAATTTCAACTTTGTCCTAGAGACATGGGGCCACTTGCTCTTTCATCAGGAGCCCCCAAGAAGCGCCCACAGAAAATTTGGGGCTTCTAGTACTTGAGGAACCCTAACCCTAACCTTAACCCTAACCCTAACCCTAACCCTAGCTTCAGCCTTATTTCAATGCAAGTCTATGGGGTGAAATTTCAACTTTGTCCTAGAGACACGGGGCCACTTGCTCTTTCATCAGGAGCCCCCAAGAAGCGCCCACAGCAAATTTGGGGCTTCTAGTACTTGAGGAACCCTAACCCTAACCTTAACCCTAACCCTAACCCTAACCCTAGCTTCAACCTTATTTCAATGCAAGTCTATGGGGTGAAATTTCAACTTTGTCCTAGAGACATGGGGCCACATGTTCTTTCATCAGGAGCCCCCAAGAAGCTCCCACAGCAAATTTGGGGCTTCTAGTACTTGAGGAACCCTAACCCTAACCTTAACCCTAACCCTAACCCTAACCCTAACCCTAGCTTCAGCCTTATTTCAATGCAAGTCTATGGGGTGAAATTTCAACTTTGTCCTAGAGACATGGGGCCACATGTTCTTTCATCAGGAGCCCCCAAGAAGCGCCCACAGCAAATTTGGGGCTTCTAGTACTTGAGGAACCCTAACCCTAACCTTAACCCTAACCCTAACCCTAACCCTAGCTTCAGCCTTATTTCAATGCAAGTCTATGGGGTGAAATTTCAACTTTGTCCTAGAGACATGGGGCCACTTGCTCTTTCATCAGGAGCCCCCAAGAAGCGCCTACACCAAATTTGGGGCTTCTAGTATTTGAGGAACCCTAACCCTAACCTTAACCCTAACCCTAACCCTAACCCTAGCTTCATCTTTATTTCAATGCAAGTCTATGGGGTGAAATTTCAACTTTGTCCTAGAGACATGGGGCCACTTGCTCTTTCATCAGGAGCCCCCAAGAAGCGCCCACAGAAAATTTGGGGCTTCTAGTACTTGAGGAACCCTAACCCTAACCTTAACCCTAACCCTAACCCTAACCCTAACCCTAACCCTAGCTTCAGCCTTATTTCAATGCAAGTCTATGGGGTGAAATTTCAACTTTGTCCTAGAGACATGGGGCCACTTGCTCTTTCATCAGGAGCCCCCAAGAAGCGCCCACAGCAAATTTGGGGCTTCTAGTACTTGAGGAACCCTAACCCTAACCTTAACCCTAACCCTAACCCTAACCCTAGCTTCAGCCTTATTTCAATGCAAGTCTATGGGGTGAAATTTCAACTTTGTCCTAGAGACATGGGGCCACTTGTTCTTTCATCAGGAGCCCCCAAGAAGCGCCCACAGCAAATTTGGGGCTTCTAGTACTTGAGGAACCCTAACCCTAACCTTAACCCTAACCCTAACCCTAACCCTAGCTTCAGCCTTATTTCAATGCAAGTCTATGGGGTGAAATTTCAACTTTGTCCTAGAGACATGGGGCCACTTGCTCTTTCATCAGGAGCCCCCAAGAAGCGCCTACACCAAATTTGGGGCTTCTAGTATTTGAGGAACCCTAACCCTAACCTTAACCCTAACCCTAACCCTAACCCTAGCTTCATCTTTATTTCAATGCAAGTCTATGGGGTGAAATTTCAACTTTGTCCTAGAGACATGGGGCCGCTTGCTCTTTCATCAGGAGCCCCCAAGAAGCGCCCTCAGAAAATTTGGGGCTTCTAGTACTTGAGGAACCTTAACCCTAACCTTAACCCTAACCCTAACCCTAACCCTAACCCTAACCCTAGCTTCAGCCTTATTTCAATGCAAGTCTATGGGGTGAAATTTCAACTTTGTCCTAGAGACATGGGGCCACTTGCTCTTTCATCAGGAGCCCCCAAGAAGCGCCCACAGCAAATTTGGGGCTTCTAGTACTTGAGGAACCCTAACCCTAACCTTAACCCTAACCCTAACCCTAACCCTAGCTTCAGCCTTATTTCAATGCAAGTCTATGGGGTGAAATTTCAACTTTGTCCTAGAGACATGGGGCCACTTGCTCTTTCATCAGGAGCCCCCAAGAAGCGCCTACACCAAATTTGGGGCTTCTAGTATTTGAGGAACCCTAACCCTAACCTTAACCCTAACCCTAACCCTAACCCTAGCTTCATCTTTATTTCAATGCAAGTCTATGGGGTGAAATTTCAACTTTGTCCTAGAGACATGGGGCCACTTGCTCTTTCATCAGGAGCCCCCAAGAAGCGCCCACAGAAAATTTGGGGCTTCTAGTACTTGAGGAACCCTAACCCTAACCTTAACCCTAACCCTAACCCTAACCCTAGCTTCAGCCTTATTTCAATGCAAGTCTATGGGGTGAAATTTCAACTTTGTCCTAGAGACATGGGGCCACTTGCTCTTTCATCAGGAGCCCCCAAGAAGCGCCCACAGCAAATTTGGGGCTTCTAGTACTTGAGGAACCCTAACCCTAACCTTAACCCTAACCCTAACCCTAACCCTAGCTTCAACCTTATTTCAATGCAAGTCTATGGGGTGAAATTTCAACTTTGTCCTAGAGACATGGGGCCACATGTTCTTTCATCAGGAGCCCCCAAGAAGCGCCCACAGCAAATTTGGGGCTTCTAGTACTTGAGGAACCCTAACCCTAACCTTAACCCTAACCCTAACCCTAGCTTCAGCCTTATTTCAATGCAAGTCTATGGGGTGAAATTTCAACTTTGTCCTAGAGACATGGGGCCACTTGCTCTTTCATCAGGAGCCCCCAAGAAGCGCCTACACCAAATTTGGGGCTTCTAGTATTTGAGGAACCCTAACCCTAACCTTAACCCTAACCCTAACCCTAACCCTAGCTTCATCTTTATTTCAATGCAAGTCTATGGGGTGAAATTTCAACTTTGTCCTAGAGACATGGGGCCGCTTGCTCTTTCATCAGGAGCCCCCAAGAAGCGCCCTCAGAAAATTTGGGGCTTCTAGTACTTGAGGAACCTTAACCCTAACCTTAACCCTAACCCTAACCCTAACCCTAACCCTAACCCTAGCTTCAGCCTTATTTCAATGCAAGTCTATGGGGTGAAATTTCAACTTTGTCCTAGAGACATGGGGCCACTTGCTCTTTCATCAGGAGCCCCCAAGAAGCGCCCACAGCAAATTTGGGGCTTCTAGTACTTGAGGAACCCTAACCCTAACCTTAACCCTAACCCTAACCCTAACCCTAGCTTCAGCCTTATTTCAATGCAAGTCTATGGGGTGAAATTTCAACTTTGTCCTAGAGACATGGGGCCACTTGCTCTTTCATCAGGAGCCCCCAAGAAGCGCCCACAGCAAATTTGGGGCTTCTAGTACTTGAGGAACCCTAACCCTAACCTTAACCCTAACCCTAACCCTAACCCTAGCTTCAGCCTTATTTCAATGCAAGTCTATGGGGTGAAATTTCAACTTTGTCCTAGAGACATGGGGCCACTTGCTCTTTCATCAGGAGCCCCCAAGAAGTGCCCACAGCAAATTTGGGGCTTCTAGTACTTGAGGAACCCTAACCCTAACCTTAACCCTAACCCTAACCCTAACCCTCGCTTCAACCTTATTTCAATGCAAGTCTATGGGGTGAAATTTCAACTTTGTCCTATAGACATGGGGCCACATGTTCTTTCATCAGGAGCCCCCAAGAAGCGCCCACAGCAAATTTGCGGCATCTAGTACTTGAGGAACCCTAACCCTAACCTTAACCCTAACCCTAACCCTAACCCTAGCTTCAGCCTTATTTCAATGCAAGTCTATGGGGTGAAATTTCAACTTTGTCCTACAGACATGGGGCCACATGTTCTTTCATCAGGAGCCCCCAAGAAGCGCCCACAGCAAATTTGGGGCTTCTAGTACTTGAGGAACCCTAACCCTAACCTTAACCCTAACCCTAACCCTAACCCTAACCCTAGCTTCAGCCTTATTTCAATGCAAGTCTATGGGGTGAAATTTCAACTTTGTCCTAGAGACATGGGGCCACTTGCTCTTTCATCAGGAGCCCCCAAGAAGCGCCTACACCAAATTTGGGGCTTCTAGTATTTGAGGAACCCAAACCCTAACCTTAACCCTAACCCTAACCCTACCCCTAGCTTCATCTTTATTTCAATGCAAGTCTATGGGGTGAAATTTCAACTTTGTCCTAGAGACATGGGGCCACTTGCTCTTTCATCAGGAGCCCCCAAGAAGCGCCCTCAGAAAATTTGGGGCTTCTAGTACTTGAGGAACCCTAACCCTAACCTTAACCTTAACCCTAACCCTAACCCTAGCTTCAGCCTTATTTCAATGCAAGTCTATGGGGTGAAATTTCAACTTTGTCCTAGAGACATGGGGCCACTTGCTCTTTCATCAGGAGCCCCCAAGAAGCGCCCACAGCAAATTTGGGGCTTCTAGTACTTGAGGAACCCTAACCCTAACCTTAACCCTAACCCTAACCCTAACCCTAGCTTCAGCCTTATTTCAATGCAAGTCTATGGGGTGAAATTTCAACTTTGTCCTAGAGACATGGGGCCACTTGCTCTTTCATCAGGAGCCCCCAAGAAGCGCCCACAGCAAATTTGGGGCTTCTAGTACTTGAGGAACCCTAACCCTAACCTTAACCCTAACCCTAACCCTAACCCTAGCTTCAGCCTTATTTCAATGCAAGTCTATGGGGTGAAATTTCAACTTTGTCCTAGAGACATGGGGCCACTTGCTCTTTCATCAGGAGCCCCCAAGAAGCGCCCACAGCAAATTTGGGGCTTCTAGTACTTGAGGAACCCTAACCCTAACCTTAACCCTAACCCTAACCCTAACCCTAGCTTCAGCCTTATTTCAATGCAAGTCTATGGGGTGAAATTTCAACTTTGTCCTAGAGACATGGGGCCACTTGCTCTTTCATCAGGAGCCCCCAAGAAGCGCCCACAGAAAATTTGGGGCTTCTAGTACTTGAGGAACCCTAACCCTAACCTTAACCCTAACCCTAACCCTAACCCTAACCCTAGCTTCAGCCTTATTTCAATGCAAGTCTATGGGGTGAAATTTCAACTTTGTCCTAGAGACATGGGGCCACTTGCTCTTTCATCAGGAGCCCCCAAGAAGCGCCCACAGCAAATTTGGGGCTTCTAGTACTTGAGGAACCCTAACCCTAACCTTAACCCTAACCCTAACCCTAACCCTAGCTTCAGCCTTATTTCAATGCAAGTCTATGGGGTGAAATTCCAACTTTGTCCTAGAGACATGGGGCCACTTGCTCTTTCATCAGGAGCCCCCAAGAAGCGCCCACAGCAAATTTGGGGCTTCTAGTACTTGAGGAACCCTAACCCTAACCTTAACCCTAACCCTAACCCTAACCCTAACCTTAGCTTCAGCCTTATTTCAATGCAAGTCTATGGGGTGAAATTTCAACTTTGTCCTAGAGACATGGGGCCACTTGCTCTTTCATCAGGAGCCCCCAAGAAGCGCCCTCAGAAAATTTGGGGCTTCTAGTACTTGAGGAACCCTAACCCTAACCTTAACCTTAACCCTAACCCTAACCCTAGCTTCAGCCTTATTTCAATGCAAGTCTATGGGGTGAAATTTCAACTTTGTCCTAGAGACATGGGGCCACTTGCTCTTTCATCAGGAGCCCCCAAGAAGCGCCCACAGCAAATTTGGGGCTTCTAGTACTTGAGGAACCCTAACCCTAACCTTAACCCTAACCCTAACCCTAACCCTAACCTTAGCTTCAGCCTTATTTCAATGCAAGTCTATGGGGTGAAATTCCAACTTTGTCCTAGAGACATGGGGCCACTTGCTCTTTCATCAGGAGCCCCCAAGAAGCGCCCACAGCAAATTTGGGGCTTCTAGTACTTGAGGAACCACAACCCTAACCTTAACCCTAACCCTAACCCTAACCCTAGCTTCAGCCTTATTTCAATGCAAGTCTATGGGGTGAAATTTCAACTTTGTCCTAGAGACATGGGGCCACTTGCTCTTTCATCAGGAGCCCCCAAGAAGCGCCCACAGAAAATTTGGGGCTTCTAGTACTTGAGGAACCCTAACCCTAACCTTAACCCTAACCCTAACCCTAACCCTAACCCTAGCTTCAGCCTTATTTCAATGCAAGTCTATGGGGTGAAATTTCAACTTTGTCCTAGAGACATGGGGCCACTTGCTCTTTCATCAGGAGCCCCCAAGAAGCGCCCACAGAAAATTTGGGGCTTCTAGTACTTGAGGAACCCTAACCCTAACCTTAACCCTAACCCTAACCCTAACCCTAACCCTAGCTTCAGCCTTATTTCAATGCAAGTCTATGGGGTGAAATTTCAACTTTGTCCTAGAGACATGGGGCCACTTGCTCTTTCATCAGGAGCCCCCAAGAAGCGCCCACAGCAAATTTGGGGCTTCTAGTACTTGAGGAACCCTAACCCTAACCCTAACCCTAGATTCAGGCTTATTTCAATGCAAGTCTATGGGGTGAAATTTCAACTTTGTCCTAGAGACATGGGGCCACTTGCTCTTTCATCAGGAGCTCCCAAGAAGCGCCCACAGCAAATTTGGGGCTTCTAGTACTTGAGGAACCCTAACCCTAACCTTAACCCTAACCCTAACCCTAACCCTAGCCCTAGCTTCAACCTTATTTCAATGCAAGTCTATGGGGTGAAATTTCAACTTTGTCCTAGAGACATGGGGCCACTTGCTCTTTCATCAGGAGCCCCGAAGAAGCGCCTACACCAAATTTGGGGCTTCTAGTATTTGAGGAACCCTAACCCTAACCTTAACCCTAACCCTAACCCTAACCCTAGCTTCATGTTTATTTCAATGCAAGTCTATGGGGTGAAATTTCAACTTTGTCCTAGAGACATGGGGCCACTTGCTCTTTCATCAGGAGCCCCCAAGAAGCGCCCACAGCAAATTTGGGGCTTCTAGTACTTGAGGAACCCTAACCCTAACCTTAACCCTAACCCTAACCCTAACCCTCGCTTCAACCTTATTTCAATGCAAGTCTATGGGGTGAAATTTCAACTTTGTCCTATAGACATGGGGCCACATGTTCTTTCATCAGGAGCCCCCAAGAAGCGCCCACAGCAAATTTGCGGCATCTAGTACTTGAGGAACCCTAACCCTAACCTTAACCCTAACCCTAACCCTAACCCTAACCCTAGCTTCAGCCTTATTTCAATGCAAGTCTATGGGGTGAAATTTCAACTTTGTCCTAGAGACATGGGGCCACTTGCTCTTTCATCAGGAGCCCCCAAGAAGCGCCTACACCAAATTTGGGGCTTCTAGTATTTGAGGAACCCAAACCCTAACCTTAACCCTAACCCTAACCCTACCCCTAGCTTCATCTTTATTTCAATGCAAGTCTATGGGGTGAAATTTCAACTTTGTCCTAGAGACATGGGGCCACTTGCTCTTTCATCAGGAGCCCCCAAGAAGCGCCCTCAGAAAATTTGGGGCTTCTAGTACTTGAGGAACCCTAACCCTAACCTTAACCCTAACCCTAACCCTAACCCTAGCTTCAGCCTTATTTCAATGCAAGTCTATGGGGTGAAATTTCAACTTTGTCCTAGAGACATGGGGCCACTTGCTCTTTCATCAGGAGCCCCCAAGAAGCGCCCACAGCAAATTTGGGGCTTCTAGTACTTGAGGAACCCTAACCCTAACCCTAACCCTAACCCTAACCTTAACCCTAACCCTAACCCTAACCCTAGCTTCACCCTTATTTCAATGCAAGTCTATGGGGTGAAATTTCAACTTTGTCCTATAGACATGGGGCCACATGTTCTTTCATCAGGAGCCCCCAAGAAGCGCCCACAGCAAATTTGCGGCATCTAGTACTTGAGGAACCCTAACCCTAACCTTAACCCTAACCCTAACCCTAACCCTAACCCTAGCTTCAGCCTTATTTCAATGCAAGTCTATGGGGTGAAATTTCAACTTTGTCCTAGAGACATGGGGCCACATGTTCTTTCATCAGGAGCCCCCAAGAAGCGCCCACAGCAAATTTGGGGCTTCTAGTACTTGAGGAACCCTAACCCTAACCTTAACCCTAACCCTAACCCTAACCCTAACCCTAGCTTCAGCCTTATTTCAATGCAAGTCTATGGGGTGAAATTTCAACTTTGTCCTAGAGACATGGGGCCACTTGCTCTTTCATCAGGAGCCCCCAAGAAGCGCCTACACCAAATTTGGGGCTTCTAGTATTTGAGGAACCCAAACCCTAACCTTAACCCTAACCCTAACCCTACCCCTAGCTTCATCTTTATTTCAATGCAAGTCTATGGGGTGAAATTTCAACTTTGTCCTAGAGACATGGGGCCACTTGCTCTTTCATCAGGAGCCCCCAAGAAGCGCCCTCAGAAAATTTGGGGCTTCTAGTACTTGAGGAACCCTAACCCTAACCTTAACCTTAACCCTAACCCTAACCCTAGCTTCAGCCTTATTTCAATGCAAGTCTATGGGGTGAAATTTCAACTTTGTCCTAGAGACATGGGGCCACTTGCTCTTTCATCAGGAGCCCCCAAGAAGCGCCCACAGCAAATTTGGGGCTTCTAGTACTTGAGGAACCCTAACCCTAACCTTAACCCTAACCCTAACCCTAACCCTAGCTTCAGCCTTATTTCAATGCAAGTCTATGGGGTGAAATTTAAACTTTGTCCAAGAGACATGGGGCCACTTGCTCTTTCATCAGGAGCCCCCAAGAAGCGCCCACAGCAAATTTGGGGCTTCTAGTACTTGAGGAACCCTAACCCTAACCTTAACCCTAAACCTAACCCTAGCTTCAGCCTTATTTCAATGCAAGTCTATGGGGTGAAATTTCAACTTTGTCCTAGAGACATGGGGCCACTTGCTCTTTCATCAGGAGCCCCCAAGAAGCGCCCACAGCAAATTTGGGGCTTCTAGTACTTGAGGAACCCTAACCCTAACCTTAACCCTAACCCTAACCCTAACCCTAGCTTCAGCCTTATTTCAATGCAAGTCTATGGGGTGAAATTTCAACTTTGTCCTAGAGACATGGGGCCACTTGCTCTTTCATCAGGAGCCCCCAAGAAGCGCCCACAGCAAATTTGGGGCTTCTAGTACTTGAGGAACCCTAACCCTAACCTTAACCCTAACCCTAACCCTAGCTTCAGCCTTATTTCAATGCAAGTCTATGGGGTGAAATTTCAACTTTGTCCTAGAGACATGGGGCCACTTGTTCTTTCATCAGGAGCCCCCAAGAAGCGCCCACAGCAAATTTGGGGCTTCTAGTACTTGAGGAACCCTAACCATAACCCAAACCCTAACCCTAGCTTCAGCCTTATTTCAATGCAAGTCTATGGGGTGAAATTTCAACTTTGTCCTAGAGACATGGGGCCACTTGCTCTTTCATCAGGAGCCCCCAAGAAGCGCCCACAGAAAATTTGGGGCTTCTAGTACTTGAGGAACCCTAACCCTAACCCTAACCCTAGCTTCAGCCTTATTTCAATGCAAGTCTATGGGGTGAAATTTCAACTTTGTCCTAGAGACATGGGGCCACTTGCTCTTTCATCAGGAGCCCCCAAGAAGCGCCCACAGCAAATTTGGGGCTTCTAGTACTTGAGGAACCCTAACCCTAACCTTAACCCTAACCCTAACCCTAACCCTAGCTTCAGCCTTATTTCAATGCAAGTCTATGGGGTGAAATTCCAACTTTGTCCTATTGACATGGGGGCACTTGCTCTTTCATCAGGAGCCCCCAAGAAGCGCCCACAGCAAATTTGGGGCTTCTAGTACTTGAGGAACCCTAACCCTAACCTTAACCTTAACCCTAACCCTAACCCTAGCTTCAGCCTTATTTCAATGCAAGTCTATGGGGTGAAATTTCAACTTTGTCCTAGAGACATGGGGCCACTTGCTCTTTCATCAGGAGCCCCCAAGAAGCGCCTACACCAAATTTGGGGCTTCTAGTACTTGAGGAACCCTAACCCTAACCTTAACCCTAACCCTAACCCTAACCCTAGCTTCAGCCTTATTTCAATGCAAGTCTATGGGGTGAAATTTCAACTTTGTCCTAGAGACATGGGGCCACTTGCTCTTTCATCAGGAGCCCCCAAGAAGCGCCCACAGCAAATTTGGGGCTTCTAGTACTTGAGGAACCCTAACCCTAACCTTAACCCTAACCCTAACCCTAACCCTAGCTTCAGCCTTATTTCAATGCAAGTCTATGGGGTGAAATTTCAACTTTGTCCTAGAGACATGGGGCCACTTACTCTTTCATCATGAGCCTCCAAAAAGCGCCCACAGCAAATTTGGGGCTTCTAGTACTTGAGGAACCCTAACCCTAACCCTAACCCTAGCTTCAGCCTTATTTCAATGCAAGTCTATGGGGTGAAATTTCAACTTTGTCCTAGAGACATGGGGCCACTTGCTCTTTCATCAGGAGACCCCAAGAAGCGCCCACAGCAAATTTGGGGCTTCTAGTACTTGAGGAACCCTAACCCTAACCTTAACCCTAACCCTAACCCTAACCCTAGCTTCAGCCTTATTTCAATGCAAGTCTATGGGGTGAAATTCCAACTTTGTCCTAGAGACATGGGGGCACTTGCTCTTTCATCAGGAGCCCCCAAGAAGCGCCCACAGCAAATTTGGGGCTTCTAGTACTTGAGGAACCCTAACCCTAACCTTAACCCTAACCCTAACCCTAACCCTAAACCTAGCTTCAGCCTTATTTCAATGCAAGTCTATGGGGTGAAATTTCAACTTTGTCCTAGAGACATGGGGCCACTTGCTCTTTCATCAGGAGCCCCCAAGAAGCGCCCACAGCAAATTTGGGGCTTCTAGTACTTGAGGAACCCTAACCCTAACCTTAACCCTAACCCTAACCCTAACCCTAGCTTCAGCCTTATTTCAATGCAAGTCTATGGGGTGAAATTTCAACTTTGTCCTAGAGACATGGGGCCACTTGCTCTTTCATCATGAGCCCCCAAAAAGCACCCACAGCAAATTTGGGGCTTCTAGTACTTGAGGAACCCTAACCCTAACCCTAACCCTAGCTTCAGCCTTATTTCAATGCAAGTCTATGGGGTGAAATTTCAACTTTGTCCTAGAGACATGGGGCCACTTGCTCTTTCATCAGGAGACCCCAAGAAGCGCCCACAGCAAATTTGGGGCTTCTAGTACTTGAGGAACCCTAACCCTAACCTTAACCCTAACCCTAACCCTAACCCTAGCTTCAGCCTTATTTCAATGCAAGTCTATGGGGTGAAATTCCAACTTTGTCCTAGAGACATGGGGGCACTTGCTTTTTCATCAGGAGCCCCCAAGAAGCGCCCACAGCAAATTTGGGGCTTCTAGTACTTGAGGAACCCTAACCCTAACCTTAACCCTAACCCTAACCCTAACCCTAGCTTCAGCCTTATTTCAATGCAAGTCTATGGGGTGAAATTCCAACTTTGTCCTAGAGACATGGGGGCACTTGCTCTTTCATCAGGAGCCCCCAAGAAGCGCCCACAGCAAATTTGGGGCTTCTAGTACTTGAGGAACCCTAACCCTAACCTTAACCCTAACCCTAACCCTAACCCTAGCTTCAGCCTTATTTCAATGCAAGTCTATGGGGTGAAATTTCAACTTTGTCCTAGAGACATGGGGCCACTTGCTCTTTCATCAGGAGACCCCAAGAAGCGCCCACAGCAAATTTGGGGCTTCTAGTACTTGAGGAACCCTAACCCTAACCTTAACCCTAACCCTAACCCTAAACCTAGCTTCAGCCTTATTTCAATGCAAGTCTATGGGGTGAAATTCCAACTTTGTCCTAGAGACATGGGGGCACTTGCTCTTTCATCAGGAGCCCCCAAGAAGCGCCCACAGCAAATTTGGGGCTTCTAGTACTTGAGGAACCCTAACCCTAACCTTAACCCTAACCCTAACCCTAACCCTAAACCTAGCTTCAGCCTTATTTCAATGCAAGTCTATGGGGTGAAATTTCAACTTTGTCCTAGAGACATGGGGCCACTTGCTCTTTCATCAGGAGCCCCCAAGAAGCGCCCACAGCAAATTTGGGGCTTCTAGTACTTGAGGAACCCTAACCCTAACCTTAACCCTAACCCTAACCCTAACCCTAGCTTCAGCCTTATTTCAATGCAAGTCTATGGGGTGAAATTTCAACTTTGTCCTAGAGACATGGGGCCACTTGCTCTTTCATCATGAGCCCCCAAAAAGCACCCACAGCAAATTTGGGGCTTCTAGTACTTGAGGAACCCTAACCCTAACCCTAACCCTAGCTTCAGCCTTATTTCAATGCAAGTCTATGGGGTGAAATTTCAACTTTGTCCTAGAGACATGGGGCCACTTGCTCTTTCATCAGGAGACCCCAAGAAGCGCCCACAGCAAATTTGGGGCTTCTAGTACTTGAGGAACCCTAACCCTAACCTTAACCCTAACCCTAACCCTAACCCTAGCTTCAGCCTTATTTCAATGCAAGTCTATGGGGTGAAATTCCAACTTTGTCCTAGAGACATGGGGGCACTTGCTTTTTCATCAGGAGCCCCCAAGAAGCGCCCACAGCAAATTTGGGGCTTCTAGTACTTGAGGAACCCTAACCCTAACCTTAACCCTAACCCTAACCCTAACCCTAGCTTCAGCCTTATTTCAATGCAAGTCTATGGGGTGAAATTCCAACTTTGTCCTAGAGACATGGGGGCACTTGCTCTTTCATCAGGAGCCCCCAAGAAGCGCCCACAGCAAATTTGGGGCTTCTAGTACTTGAGGAACCCTAACCCTAACCTTAACCCTAACCCTAACCCTAACCCTAGCTTCAGCCTTATTTCAATGCAAGTCTATGGGGTGAAATTTCAACTTTGTCCTAGAGACATGGGGCCACTTGCTCTTTCATCAGGAGCCCCCAAGAAGCGCCCACAGCAAATTTGGGGCTTCTAGTACTTGAGGAACCCTAACCCTAACCTTAACCCTAACCCTAACCCTAACCCTAGCTTCAGCCTTATTTCAATGCAAGTCTATGGGGTGAAATTTCAACTTTGTCCTAGAGACATGGGGCCACTTACTCTTTCATCATGAGCCCCCAAAAAGCGCCCACAGCAAATTTGGGGCTTCTAGTACTTGAGGAACCCTAACCCTAACCCTAACCCTAGCTTCAGCCTTATTTCAATGCAAGTCTATGGGGTGAAATTTCAACTTTGTCCTAGAGACATGGGGCCACTTGCTCTTTCATCAGGAGACCCCAAGAAGCGCCCACAGCAAATTTGGGGCTTCTAGTACTTGAGGAACCCTAACCCTAACCTTAACCCTAACCCTAACCCTAACCCTAGCTTCAGCCTTATTTCAATGCAAGTCTATGGGGTGAAATTCCAACTTTGTCCTAGAGACATGGGGGCACTTGCTCTTTCATCAGGAGCCCCCAAGAAGCGCCCACAGCAAATTTGGGGCTTCTAGTACTTGAGGAACCCTAACCCTAACCTTAACCCTAACCCTAACCCTAACCCTAAACCTAGCTTCAGCCTTATTTCAATGCAAGTCTATGGGGTGAAATTTCAACTTTGTCCTAGAGACATGGGGCCACTTGCTCTTTCATCAGGAGCCCCCAAGAAGCGCCCACAGCAAATTTGGGGCTTCTAGTACTTGAGGAACCCTAACCCTAACCTTAACCCTAACCCTAACCCTAACCCTAGCTTCAGCCTTATTTCAATGCAAGTCTATGGGGTGAAATTTCAACTTTGTCCTAGAGACATGGGGCCACTTGCTCTTTCATCAGGAGCCCCCAAGAAGCGCCCACAGCAAATTTGGGGCTTCTAGTACTTGAGGATCCCTAACCCTAACCCTAACCCTAGCTTCAGCCTTATTTCAATGCAAGTCTATGGGGTGAAATTTCAACTTTGTCCTAGAGACATGGGGCCACTTGCTCTTTCATCAGGAGCCCCCAAGAAGCGCCCACAGCAAATTTGGGGCTTCTAGTACTTGAGGAACCCTAACCCTAACCTTAACCCTAACCCTAACCCTAACCCTAGCTTCAACCTTATTTCAATGCAAGTCTATTGGGTGAAATTTCAACTTTGTCCTAGAGACATGGAGCCACTTGCTCTTTCATCAGGAGCCCCCAAGAAGCGCCCACAGAAAATTTGGGGCTTCTAGTACTTGAGGAACCCTAACCCTAACCTTAACCCTAACCCTAACCCTAGCTTCAGCCTTATGTCAATGCAAGTCTATGGGGTGAAATTTCAACTTTGTCCTAGAGACATGGGGCCACTTGCTCTTTCATCAGGAGCCCCCAAGAAGCGCCCACAGCAAATTTGGGGCTTCTAGTACTTGAGGAACCCTAACCCTAACCTTAACCCTAACCCTAACCCTAACCCTAGCTTCAACCTTATTTCAATGCAAGTCTATGGGGTGAAATTTCAACTTTGTCCTAGAGACATGGGGCCACATGTTCTTTCATCAGGAGCCCCCAAGAAGCTCCCACAGCAAATTTGGGGCTTCTAGTACTTGAGGAACCCTAACCCTAACCTTAACCCTAACCCTAACCCTAACCCTAACCCTAGCTTCAGCCTTATTTCAATGCAAGTCTATGGGGTGAAATTTCAACTTTGTCCTAGAGACATGGGGCCACTTGCTCTTTCATCAGGAGCCCCCAAGAAGCGCCCACAGCAAATTTGGGGCTTCTAGTACTTGAGGAACCCTAACCCTAACCTTAACCCTAACCCTAACCCTAACCCTAGCTTCAACCTTATTTCAATGCAAGTCTATTGGGTGAAATTTCAACTTTGTCCTAGAGACATGGAGCCACTTGCTCTTTCATCAGGAGCCCCCAAGAAGCGCCCACAGAAAATTTGGGGCTTCTAGTACTTGAGGAACCCTAACCCTAACCTTAACCCTAACCCTAACCCTAGCTTCAGCCTTATGTCAATGCAAGTCTATGGGGTGAAATTTCAACTTTGTCCTAGAGACATGGGGCCACTTGCTCTTTCATCAGGAGCCCCCAAGAAGCGCCCACAGCAAATTTGGGGCTTCTAGTACTTGAGGAACCCTAACCCTAACCTTAACCCTAACCCTAACCCTAACCCTAGCTTCAACCTTATTTCAATGCAAGTCTATGGGGTGAAATTTCAACTTTGTCCTAGAGACATGGGGCCACATGTTCTTTCATCAGGAGCCCCCAAGAAGCTCCCACAGCAAATTTGGGGCTTCTAGTACTTGAGGAACCCTAACCCTAACCTTAACCCTAACCCTAACCCTAACCCTAACCCTAGCTTCAGCCTTATTTCAATGCAAGTCTATGGGGTGAAATTTCAACTTTGTCCTAGAGACATGGGGCCACTTGCTCTTTCATCAGGAGCCCCCAAGAAGCGCCCACAGCAAATTTGGGGCTTCTAGTACTTGAGGAACCCTAACCCTAACCTTAACCCTAACCCTAACCCTAACCCTAGCTTCAACCTTATTTCAATGCAAGTCTATTGGGTGAAATTTCAACTTTGTCCTAGAGACATGGGGCCACTTGCTCTTTCATCAGGAGCCCCCAAGAAGCGCCCACAGAAAATTTGGGGCTTCTAGTACTTGAGGAACCCTAACCCTAACCTTAACCCTAACCCTAACCCTAGCTTCAGCCTTATGTCAATGCAAGTCTATGGGGTGAAATTTCAACTTTGTCCTAGAGACATGGGGCCACTTGCTCTTTCATCAGGAGCCCCCAAGAAGCGCCCACAGAAAATTTGGGGCTTCTAGTACTTGAGGAACCCTAACCCTAACCTTAACCCTAACCCTAACCCTAACCCTAGCTTCAGCCTTATTTCAATGCAAGTCTATGGGGTGAAATTTCAACTTTGTCCTAGAGACATGGGGCCACTTGCTCTTTCATCAGGAGCCCCCAAGAAGCGCCCACAGCAAATTTGGGGCTTCTAGTACTTGAGGAACCCTAACCCTAACCTTAACCCTAACCCTAACCCTAACCCTAGCTTCAGCCTTATTTCAATGCAAGTCTATGGGGTGAAATTTCAACTTTGTTCTAGAGACTTGGGGCCACTTGGTCTTTAATCAGGAGCCCCCAAGAAGCGCCCACAGCAAATTTGGGGCTTCTAGTACTTGAGGAACCCTAACCCTAACCCTAACCCTAGCTTCAGCCTTATTGTCAACCCTAATTCAATGCAAGTCTATGGGGTGAAATTTCAACTTTGTCCTAGAGACATGGGGCCACTTGCTCTTTCATCAGGAGCCCCCAAGAAGCGCCCACAGCAAATTTGGGGCTTCTAGTACTTGAGGAACCCTAACCCTAACCCTAACCCTAGCTTCAGCCTTATTGTCAACCCTAATTCAATGCAAGTCTATGGGGTGAAATTTCAACTTTGTCCTAGAGACATGGGGCCACTTGCTTTTTCATCAGGAGCCCCCAAGAAGCGCCCACACCAAATTTGGGGCTTCTAGTACTTGAGGAACCCTAACCCTAACCTTAACCCTAACCCTAGCTTCAGCCTTATTGTCAACCCTAATTCAATGCAAGTCTATGGGTTGAAATTTAAACTTTGTCCGAGAGACATGGGGCCACTTGCTTTTTCATCAGGAGCCCCCAAGAAGCGCCCACACCAAATTTAGGGCTTCTAGTACTTGAGGAACCCTAACCCTAACCCTAGCTTCAGCCTTATCGTCAACCCTAATTCAATGCAAGTCTATGGGGTGAAATTTAAACTTTGTCCTAGAGACATAGGGCCACTTGCTTTTTCATCAGGAGCCCCCAAGAAGCGCCCACACCAAATTTGGGGCTTCTACTACTTGAGGAAACCTAACCCTAGCTTCAGCCTTATCGTCAACCCTAATTCAATGCAAGTCTATGGGGTGACATTTCAACTTTGTCCTAGAGACATGGGGCCACTTGATTTTTCATCAGGAGCCCCCAAGAAGCGCCCACACCAAATTTGGGGCTTCTAGTACTTGAGGAACCCTAACCCTAACCCTAACCCTAGCTTCAGCCTCATCATCAACCCTAATTCAATGCAAGTCTATGGGGTGAAATTTAAACTTTGTCCGAGAGACATGGTGCCACTTGCTTTTTCATCAGGAGCCCCCAAGAAGCTCCCACACCAAATTTGGGGCTTCTAGTACTTGAGGAACCTTAACCCTAACCCTAGCTTCAGCCTTATCTTCAACCCTAATTCAATGCAAGTCTATGGGGTGAAATTTAAACTTTGTCCGAGAGACATGGGGCCACTTGCTTTTTCATCAGGAGCCCCCAAGAAGCGCCCACACCAAATTCGGGGCTTCTAGTACTTGAGGAACCCTAACCCTAACCCTAACCCTAGCTTCAGCCTTATCGTCAACCCTAATTCAATGCAAGTCTATGGGGTGAAATTTAAACTTTGTCCCAGAGACATGGGGCCAATTGCTTTTTCGTCAGGAGCGCTCAAGACACACCCACCCCAAATTTGGGGCTTCTAGCACATGAGGAACCCTGAAACCCTAACCCTAATTTCACATTTAAGCGTAACCCTAACCCTAATTCCAGCCATAAGCATAACTCTAATGCCATACAAATATATGATTGTCAAAGGTCAACTTTGTCCTAGAGACATGGGACCACTTGCAGGTTTATCGGGATCCCTCAAGACGCACCCACGTCAAATTTTGGGCTTCTAGCCCACGAGGAACCCCAAAACCCTAACCCTAATTCCAGCAGTAACCCTCACCCTTGCTCGAACCCCAACCCCAACTCCAATCCCAACCTCAACCCTAGGTTTAAAAGACTACAACCATATAATTTTATCCCAGAAGCTTCAGCCTCATCCAGATCCTTTATTTTGAGCAATTTTCTCTGAAACACATGGAACTTTTCACTGCTGTGCATTTGGGAGACCTCCGCCACACTCAGTATGTGATTTGGTGACTGCGATAATCCTGCTCTGTTAAACATATCCTGTGCTCTAGTTGTGTTGCACTCCTGAGACAGTGTCAGTGACAAAGTGGCAAGCTCTCAGCTGGAGCTTGACACTTCCTGGAGTGGTTCGGAAACACAGTGGGGTCAGCGCAAACACTCACCGGCACGGAATGGCGCAAAGCTGCAGCCTCACTCAAAGGATTTTATTGGCTGTCATGTTGATTTCCGCTTGTCCTGGGATTAGCATGGGGCCTCAGAGTGGTCCTGTGACTAATGGTCTATGTTTTCTGGCTGTGAAATCAGCAGCTCAAAGCCCCGGACGCTTCTGCCTCTGGGTCGCACTGCTAATGCAGGCCAAGCCTCGCTCTCCTTCACACAGCCGAGGGTAGCCGGGGCTCCTCTCCTCCCTGCATGGTCTCCAGTGTTGGCTTCCCCACCTTTTTTTTTTTATTATCTATCCCTGATGACTAAAGCTTGTTAACGCCAAAGCTACATTTGTGCGGTTAGCTTTGAGATGTGAAGGTCCATCAGAAGTGGACTGCGATCACAGGAGGTGACACAACAGTGGTGGGTGTGTGCCTTTAAATGGGCAGACTTTTTAGCTGACTGACCCAAGACGTCCTCTCACCCTGCTGGCCAGATGTGTACATTGCTCTCGCCAGCCACCTGAGACGGTGCCGTCCACCCCAAAGTAAACATTTCACTCAGGCCTCATTCTTGCCGTTTCCTAAATAAAATATGATTTTTTATTTATTTTTTGTTCTTCCATAAAGGTTAGCAGTCAGTGAAAACGGCGCCCTGCATCTCATGCTTTCTGTCCCCGGAGCGAGCCATATTTCTACCTGGCATTTGCCTGCAACACATTCCTGATATCCTGTCAGATTGAAGGGGGAGGAGGGCGTGGGGTGGAGGAACCAGGGCTGATTGAAGGGATCAGCGTTGGTGCTGGAGGGACGGAGGCTGAGGTGGAGAAAGATGTGAACCCAATCTGCCATGTGTTGACTGTGCTGATGAGGGGCTTGTGCTAAGACCGGCCTCTCTATCCCCTCATTCCTTGTGTTTACTCTGCGGCGAACAATCCTCCCTAACACGGGCTCCCAGAGTGGCCTTCATCGCCCTCCTCAGCCGTATCACCTGCATCGCTGGGAGCCCCTTTTGTATGCCAGAGCGCTCCAATTAAGAAAAGATGACAGCGTACCTGGGGATGGAAGGGCTTCGCTCCGGCTTGTTAATCCGTTACAGGAAGCAAAGTAAGCAAGTGTGATTTGCTAATCAGAGGAGATTTGTGACACGCGTGAATATTTGCTCCATTTACAGCGAGTGTGTGTTTGTTGGGGGCCAGCGGAGAGCCGAGGTAAACTTGAGCCCCATTAAGGGCCGCTGGGCCATCGGAGCAAAAGTCCAGCTAATGTTTTGGGAGAGCGAAAAAGCCTACGGGGAGCCGGAAGTGCGGAGGTGGGCTGAAAGCAAGCCAGAGATCCAGGGAATAAAAATAAATAGATAAATAGGTGGACGAAATGGCATGAGAGGAGCTTGGGAAATAGCACGTCTATTCTCTCACGCAGCATGTTTGTTTATTTATGGCGTCTGACGGCGTGGCGGGCGGAGGGCCGGGGGGGAAGATTGGAGCGTCGGCTTTTCTGTCTCGGGGCTCGGCTCCCCTGCCTTTCATTAAGTGTCATTACCAGTGCTTTTCGGAAAAGCCGGCCAGGCTGAGACCCGACTTCCCCTCCGCAGATAGCCGGCCATGCATATGGATGTGCTCGTGATCCCTCTCATCCACCAGCGAGGAGGGAGGAATTAGGCCAGCGAGAAGACTAGCAAGGCGGGGAGTGGTGGCGGGGGCGCTGAGGGTGCGTCCATATCTGACTTTAATGGCAACAAAGAAAAGAAAAAAATGGAGCTATTGCCGAGATGAGAGACGGTGTTTTGGCGCTCGCTCCGCCACTGCTGCCTCGCATGTCACGCTGTTTATCAACGCGCTTCTGAGCGTTGGGCTAAAGACGATCATTTGCACGTCCAACGCAGGTCATCAAATTCACTCCTCACTCGCACGCCGCCAGTTGACTCTGCTCGCCGTACAAGTTAAACGCCGTTCTTTTGTTGTAGAAGTGCATTCCCAGCAATGTGCTATTCATTAGCGCTTTCGCTCCTTCCAGTTGGCTCACTTTGACAACGTCCCCTGATTGATGGGGGGGAGGGCTGGGGGAGGAAGTGGAAGGAGGTGGAGGAGGGGGTGTTATTTGTATACCGGAGAATGAAATATTCATATTGTACGCTTTTCCGAGCAGAAGTTATCGAGAGTCAGTCAGTGTAAATGGTACTCGGGATTAGATTTTCACAGCAGATTGCTGTTATTAAGGGGGGGAGAGAGAGAGAAAAAAAACTAACCCCTTTGAGCAGTCATCTTCCTGGGAGGCAATCTATTTCCCTTTCACGCAGCCAGAGTGCCGGACAGGGCTCTTAATGCACTGAAGCAAAAGTGCTTCAGTCCGCAACCTTTCACGCCTTCACCCCGTCCTTTGTGTGATTGAATAGTTAATAACTGAGTCGCCCATTGAAAGCTCAGCGCCGTCACTCCTTCCGAGGGCCGTCTCCCTGCCTTCTCCTCGTCTGTTTGGCTGCTCCTACCGGACGGATGGACGGATGGAACCACCTCCTCAGCCGCCTTTCCGCCTTTTTTTTTTTTTTTTTTTTTTTTTCCATCTTTGGACTCCCACCAGACTCGCCCCTCATGAGCCCTGCTTTTGTAGCCTGTGCATCAGTATTCTGATGCAGAGGGATCTGTTTTGGTTTTGTTATTCCCTTTAAATCTCATTCTTCTCTAACTCTCTCTCTCTTGCACAGACACACACACACACACACACACACACAGGCGCTCACTCGCACAGCTCATTAGCCCGTCCCACGCTCGCAGCTCCAGCAGAATGTGACCCTGCCTAATTGTGTGCTATGCTCATTTGTTCTCCCTGCATGATGTGACGATTGCTTATTTATTCTCCTCAGGGCTCCCGTCTCACATTAAAATGATTGACTCATTTCATCCACTGCACATTTCCAGGCTTTATTTGATAAGCTCCTATCGCTCGGCATTCCGGTCCTCGCCGTTCTCGGCGCTGAAGAGACGTTAGACAGCGTTGCCGAGGCGCATTATTATTCATTCTCTGGCTTTGTTTCTCCAGCTAATTATCTGTGTTAGCCAAATAATTTCGCATGTGCGACTGCGTCGGTTCCCGTGGAATGGAGCCGCACAAAAGGGCAGACATTAACGATGCAGTCGGCGGTAGCCGAGGTGCCAATTGTGTACACAGAGCCGTCGGAGGCGGTCAACAAGCGGCTTAAGAGGGATTGGGACGCAGCCCGAGCGAGCCGAGCAAATTTGCATTCTCTCACAATTTATGTCTGGTTAAGGGCCCGTTTTTTTTTTTTTTATAAATAACAAAGCCATCAAGCCCGTTGTCCAGTCGCATAATGAGGGAGTGTTTGGACACAGGGAAGATCATAACAAGCGCTGGCTGACTGGGGTGCAGGCGGCATCATTACGGCGGTGGTTGCGGGGAGAGTTTGGCCCTGGCTGTGAACGACTGAACCGCCTCGGTGACGCTGCAGCAGCTGGAAACCTGCCAGTGAACCGCCGGAGGTGCTGATAGTGCAGGCCCAACGCCAACCAAAAGGACTTCTGTTTTTTTGTTTTTTTTTCTGACTAATTCCTAATTTCAAATGTTCGCACGAGGCACTTCTTTCTGACAGCGGTTTACACACACACACACACACAAAAAAAAAAACGTTGCACATATCAAATAACGACGGTAATAGGATCAAAACAGCGGATCTTGAGGTGTTAGTTGCCAAGGTATTATTGGTCTGGCTCCAAAAGCTACATTTTCCTCAGACACCTGAAGACGCCACTGTGCTGTTGTGCCCTGAGCATCACCCTGAGACTTTACGGCAAAAATCCTTAATAAGCATCCCTCGCTGTTAGCGGCTCCGCTGCTCTTTGATCAGCCGTTTTATTGCATGTGCTGCCCAAATGAATTCTCGTGTGTTTCAGCTGTGCCCCGACTGCGGGAGGAGTTGTTGGTTACTCAAGCAGAGCCGCAGAAGACGAGCAGACGAGCCTCCGTGGAGTCGGGCAGCTTCTGCAGCCACAAAGAGGAGAATCCCGTTTTCTGATATTCACTTAATGAGCATTTAACCACGAGTTTTTAGTCCTGATTACGCCGATTATTGATTATTAACACAATTGGGGTTCCTCTCCGCGTCTCTGCAGTGACTTTTTGCAAACATCACCATGAAAACACCGCTGAGAAAAGGGACAAAAATGCGAGCTGCATCTAGAGCTTTGCCAAAGCTATTAAACGACCGGGTCACATGTCATTACAGAACAGGTTCTTTGTTGTTATAAAATGGTGCAAAATGATTGACTTTTCTAATAACTAATTTCGCTTTCCCTTCTTGTGTGACTCTTGAGTTTGCGCTCTCATTTAACAGTGCGTCCAACTGTAAGATTACTTTCAGAATCTGCGCAACAAAGCCTACAAAGCGAGCGCTGAACCTATTATAATTAAAAGGCTTTATCTGCATTATTGATCAACTCCGTCTGTGTAGGTGGAACCTTCTAAATAATTTAATTTCATACCCTTACGTTCCCTTTTTTCATGTTTTGTTGAATAAGAATAGTTGGTTTTAATTCCATTAGTTTATGGCACATGCAATTTGAATACACGCCGAGCTCAAAGAGAATATTCATGCATTTTTCACAATAAAGTTTCTGTACGGTGATTTCTACAAAGGATGAGAGGAGCGCTTGATGTGCTCTGAGTCACATACAGTAACTGCTCCGAGAGCCACGGGCCCCTACGAGGCAATGTAGTCAAAAATCTTAATGAACATGGGCAAAGAGACGAGAAATTGCAGCCAAATAAAAGAATAATAAAGGCATCCAAACCCTAACAAGTCCGCCTTTGTTCTTGCACTCCACCCACCACAAGTTGGCTGCGCGAAAGCAGACACTGTTGCAGCTTTGAGGGCAGCTCTGAGAGTTCCATGCCCATCGGCCTTCAATCACATGGGATGTCTGAGTTTGACAGTATAAAGTCTTTCTTCTAGAACAAAATAAGAGCCCTAAGCAATAGTGGATGAGCTGTTAGTAACCGTGCGGTCCTCGGGGGAGGCAGACCACGCATGCGAGTACAGTACACACAAATTGTTGGTTGGGGATGAGACAATGGGCCAGGAAAAGCATTACTGCATGGTGCAACTCTGGTATTTCTTACATGGACTAACAATAACTACAACAACAAAAACTGTGAAAATGTATTTAACTTTATGCAAACCCACAACTATCTCTAAAAAAGAAAAAAGACAGATGTTGTTTTACGGAACGAGTCTCTCCGTGCGGCAGAATTGGCAGAAATGCTTGTTTATCCTCGTCGTGTCTATACACTGTTTCCAGCGACTCTTTTGAATCAAGTCACCAAGCCCTGCCACTCAGAGTGAGCTGTGCAGCTGCACTGCCCCTGGGTGTGAGTGGCTGAGGTCCCCCCCCCCCCCCCCCCCCCCCCCACTGGCTGCACGGAAGGATTAATTCCAGGAAGAGGACACCACAGGTTTCAGCTGTGGTCAGATCAATATTCAACACTCTTTCCAGCGTGGCAGTCAATACGGCACACTTAAGGTGTCTGAGAAAGCCACAGAACACCAATAATTGTTATTAATGCTTTGGACATCCCTGAGCATCGCATTAAAAGGCAATCATTATCTAAAAGCATTCAGCCGCCGCACTCTGCACACCTCCTGCTCTCAAGTTCAGAGTCTTTGGCACAAGGTGGAGAAGATCGTCTTGGTTCAGCCTGTTGACAATTGGAGGATTTTTTTTTTCCAGCTTCAGTCATACTGCAGGTTCAGTGCAGGAGTCAAAACCAAGAGTTGCTTTAAAACTTTCAAACGTAAAACAATTATACGCGTTCTTGTTTTCTCTCATTTTTCCTGCGCATATTAGGATATTTTTGGCACAATTTGTCATAAACACGTTGCTTCATTGAAATAAAGTTAAGTAAGTAAGTAACATATAAGTCAACTCTGTGACTCCAGACCCTGGTTGTCTGACATTTTCTTAATTACCAAGAATCTATCTTAGATGTCAGATTTTCTTTCAAACTAGAACTCAGTCTACCGGGCTGCTCTGGTGTAAGACTGCATGTTATTGTGTTATTGGCTGTCTTCTCCTGAAAAATCCTCACCGCTTGCGTGCTTGTAAGAAGCAAGCTCACTAGTGTGTGTGCGTTTCTATTGGCAGAGGCACCAGAAACCAAAGAGAGTTGGAAAGCAAGAAGATGAAGAAAAGACGAGAGGAGCCAACCAAGTGATTGGACAGACCTATTCAGGTAGAGAAAAAAAAAATATATATATATATGTATATGTATATATATATATATATATACATATACACATATATATACACAAATATATACATACATGTATATCTATATACATTCTATATGTGTGTATATATATATATATTTGATTCTTTGCCGATTCCATTTTAAACATAAATTTCCTCCTCGGTAGCTCCATAGAATATTTGCCGCAGGAACCCAATGTTGGGTGGGGCGCAAACGAAAGCTAACAGTCATGTGCCTCCACGTGTGGGAGGCAGAAGTGATGAAGGTAGAGGGGGTCTGGGAGACGGGGTGGGGGTGCGAGGGGAGGCCGGTGCAACATTCAAAATCCAATCAAGCGAAGGCCGAGCCAGCAGAGTGACTGAGAGGGAGCGAGCGTGGCTGCGGTGCTCAGCTGAAGTTTCCACCGGGCCCTGCTGGGCTCCTAATGCAGCCTTGGAAGTAATTGGGTCCCAGAAGGCTGTTCATTATCGGGGGCCGAGCGAGGCAACAACACGGCGAGGGGACCAGGGGGGGGTGGGGTGGGGAGAGGGAGAAAGAGAAAGAAAATGCCTCATTCTTTGCTCTGCGCCTCCGTCCCAGCGCCATTATGGGACAGGAGTTAATTAAAAGAGCACTTGATGCCTCTGTTTTCCTCATCAATCTCACTTGCACTCTTATTAAGTTTGTAATGACAGCGGCGCTTGTCCCCGCCCAGCACAACGTGGGCTTTGGGGAGGGACCTGGGAGGGTTGTGGGCAGTGTTGTTGGGATTACTCCATAAAAGTAATCCAACTACTGATTACTCCTTTTAAAAAAAAAAGTAATCTAATTACTTCTTTAACGACTCTGTTTCATAAGTAATCAATTGATAATTATTAATTACTTTAGTTAAAAAAAAAAAAAAGATAAACAGTTGCTCAGGGCTTTGGAATGAACTTTATTACGGTGAACATTTTGTATTTTCCAAATATTGCCTCCGTCCTCTTAACATGAATGAATGTTTGCTCTCTGAACACAAACTGCACATTTCACAGAACAGATTCGTGAACAGCACTGGTGCCTTTGGCGGAGACCAAACTGTTAAAATGATCTGCAACATTGTTGTTTTTCTGGTTGTTTTTCTAAATTTCAGACATTTTGAGCTTGCTAAATATTTCAGAAAAGTAATGGAATCGTGACTTGGCAAAGTAATTATGATATGTAATTACTAGTTTTGCCACAGTAATCCCGTTTAATTACTACGCTATTTAAAAAGTAGTTCAATTCCAGCAGTGGATTACTTAGTAACAGATTACTCGCCAGCACTGGTTGTGGGTGTGGATGTGAAGGGTGGTGGTGGTGGTGGGCTACTCGATGTGAGGGACGGCTCGTCGGCTGGGGAAGCCTGGCTGTGGTGGTCAGCGGCCGCCGTCGCCCATAATCCCTCCATCAAATCTCCGGGTGACTATAAAGAGCAGTGGAGGAGAGCCGCAGTCTCCCAGTGCTTCCTCCGTGGGGCGTGGCGGCCCCAGAGAGCCCATTCAAGGAGGCGTGTCCCTGCGCCCTAATCTCCCCCCCCCCCACCACCACCACCACCACCCTCGTCGTCCCAGCCTCGGAGGCCATTTTAATTCCCTGCATCATTACGGGGGACCTTCCCCGGGAAGCTTTGGTAAAGGTGACTGCTGACACCGCTGTCACTCACAAGGACTATTTCAAAATGTCAGGCCCATGGCTGAGATTTGTCTCATTAAAGTTGGCCGAGTCCATTATATCCATCTCCTCCTCCGCCCGCCTGCCACACTCAATCAAGGCGAGCGGCGGAGATTCGAGGTGGTCGAGGGAGCGCTCATCGCGACGCTTATTTGCATGAGGGCCGCGACGATCGCTGACCAACAAGAAAGGAACGGAGTGCGGGAGCGGGGGGGGTGGATCCAGCCTGCGAGTGGTTTTCACGCAACACTGGCAGAAATCACAGGCGGCGAAGGAAGGGAGAGAGAGAGAGAGAGAGAGAGAGAGAGAGAGAGGAGGGAGAAAAAAAACGAGGAAAAAAAAAACCCTGGGCTTTATGTCTTTTCCCTCCAAATTGATGCGAGCCAGCGCGAGCGCTTTCTTTCTCGGCGAGGAGACATCAAGACGTGTCAGCCTAACTGGAACGCCGCGCGGGCTTTTGTTCAACAATCTTGTGACCTGAGGATTTACATACAGCTTCTATAAAGCCAAAGCGCTGAGATCCACCCACATATAGGCCGGCTCTTCATCTAAAGCGCATCAACATCTTTGCGGCTGAAGGCTCTCAGAGCCCGGGGATCAATCATGGAGATGTGTGACATCTGTGGGTGCCGGAGCCCGAGACAGGGGGAGGGTGGCGGGGGGGGGTTCTGGGTGAAAGAGACTGACCGAGTTTTTTGTTTCTCTCTGATCACTTTCACTCAGCTCGGCAACTGTGGCGCCAACAGTGGAAAACAGCCACTCTGATGAGCTCATCACGGCCGTTCCTCACACGTTTTTCTGCTTTCGCAGATGTTTATGCCAACATGTCCGTGACCTCCCTGCTCCTCCTCCCTCCTCCCTAAGTAATCCACATCCTTGTCATTTATACCAGTCCGTGTTTACAGAGAATAAAAGTTAAGGTCGCGCTGAAACTGTGCAAACACCTTCGCGATCCATCTACAGGCAAAAGAGCAGCACAACGGGTGACGCTTCTAAAGTGAAATGACTTTTCATCAGTTCCATTTGAAGCAGCTACCAGTAGTGGAAAAAAGTTTTTGGACACCCCTTAAAATGTGACTAAATTCCATTTCTTGTCATTAAATATTTGTCATAGATTTTTTTTTTTTTTCGTGTGTGTTTCAAAAGGTTTGGCAGTCAGAGGCAGATAAACAAAGGGAAATTACTGTGCTGGTCATTGCTAATTGTTCTTGTACACTGGATGTGTCGTAAGATGCGTCATCTTGCTGAAACATCCGGTGCTGGTTCAGTTGGCTGAAGAACAGCGGCAGCAAACCAAAGCAGTGCAGCTCGTCAGGCAGGGCTTCAAATCCAATATTATTTAGTTGGTATGTTTCACTGACCATTAGACCCTCATTCATATTTTCTGCTCTTGTCAGGAATTCTGGTTATCCTTTAGGTTCCTGGCCAAGAGGGCCCGGCTGTAACCGTCCACAGTCAACTATGTTATCAAGTGTTTGAAATGCAGTGAGCTGTGATTACACCTTAAGAAGCTCGGACAGACACAACTGCGGTGAAATAGCAAATTGGTACGTAACTCAAAAATCCACCACTGCCCTGTAAGTGATGTGCTTGACAAAAATACACTGTGATAAAAGAGAATATCATTTAATGATAAACCTCATTTGCATCACTTCCACTTATTGAACTGTGACTCAGTCTGAAGCAACTCTTTAAACGCCGTGTCTACAGGACGCAATTAAGTTGAGGACAAAAAACGTCCAGGAATGATACAAAATCATTGACGTAACCTTGAATCATAAAAAAAATAACAAAGGCATTATTTTCCATGAGAAAATAGAATGAGGGATTGAAACCACACTTGAGCCTTACCAGTCGCCGTTGCTCCACCACACTCTTGCTTTAAGGTTGAGTCGCTCTGAGGCTGCGTAACACAGTGACCACACTTGCAGGGCTTTAAAAGTTCAGTCACTTGACAGAGTGATGTGTTTACTACAAGGGGCCATGAAAACAGTGGAATGCAACACACCATTTAATATGAAGCTCTGCTGTAGCCCATTACATTGTTGGAACGATGTACACAAAGGAGAAGGTCAGCTGTAGAAGCCTACGAATGTGTGTGTGTGTGTGTGTGTGTGTGTGTGTGTGTGCGTGCGTGCGTGCGTGCGCGTGTATGAGGGTGTAACACAACTCTAGAGTGGGAAGACACTTTTAGATGAGCTCTTTCGTGCGGGAAACACACAAAAAATAAACACTAACATCAGATGAGATCTTTCTTAGTTTTCAGCCTCTGAAGGACATCTGTACAAACATTTTGCTTCAAAATGCCAACATAAAATCTGAGTAAAGTCCATCTAGACCTCCGTCCAGAACGCTCTTCCAGTCGCCGCTATTTTGAGTCTTGTGCCTTATACAAGTTCTCACTCTAGTGGTGGGTCCAGGAACTGCAGCTGGCAGTTGGAGGAGCTGTAGAGTCTCCTGTGAGGCGACGACTCGGTGGGAGTGAGTGAGGGCTCGGCAGCTGGTCCGCTACAGTCCGAACCGGGCCGGCGTGCGTCGGGGGGTCATGGGCACCTCTTCTTTCCTTCCTGGCGTGCAGATCTTCACCGCCCTTGAAAGCAAAAACATTATAATGGAAAGACATGAGCTGGAAGTTTTGACTTGAGTGCAAGAGCAGCGCCATAGTTAGCGGCCGGAAAAAAAAAACAACCTATGAGCGGCGGCGGTTAAATATGAATGAGCGGCTGAAGGTGAGCCGAGGCTGAGAATGAACAAGCAGCAGGACGGAGGGCTGCTCTCCCTCTCTCTCTCTCCCCCTCTCTCTCCGCCGAGAGTGTTGCTAAGTAGAGCCTGACGCTTCTGACAGCAAATCTATCATCTTTAATTACGCCAGCGCGACACAGTGACACTTCCTGCTCCGTCGGCCCCGCACGTACACGCGCCTCTGCGGCAAATGCAACCATCAGGCCATGACCTCCCTCTGGCCCCTGCACCCGCACCCCCACCCCTCACCCTCACCCCCACCCCCCAACCCACCGCAACCCCCACCCCAGGTCTTCCATGTTCACCTGGGGAGATACCGCTGCACTCGGCTTCGTGCAAGAGTCGTTTCGCTTCTCTCAAGCGCGGGTGCGTGTTCAAGTAGGCAGGCAACACGCACAAGCGGCCCCCGGACTCAATGCTGAACATGAGCTCAGATTTCTGGCCAACGGAACAGAGCAGAAAACACGTGGCGGGATGCATGCATGCAGAAATGCACGGTTAAAAACAAAACATTTGCCGCATTCGAGCCGTCGTCGTGCTGATTTTTGCTCACTGAGGAAACATGTTTAGTATGTACAGTATGTAGCCACATAGCGGGTTTTCTCCTCCACACACACATGCACAAACAAAGAGTAGAGACCTTCATAAATAACCATGATTATGAATTTAAAAGACCCGGAAATCTTTGAGGTTGTAGAAACAAACCTTGGTTGCTGTTGAGCAACAGTTAAGCTGTTCAAAGTCGACAGCCTGCTCTTTAAAATAAACTACCAAAGTGTGCAACACTCGCTGACATGATTTTTTTTTTTCTTCTGAAATGTGAGTCGCCGTTTACAAGCAGCTGTAAACAAAGTTAAAGTTCAAGTCCCAGCAACGCAGCTCCAGCAAATTCCTGCAAACATGAAAAAGAAAACAAAAGAATTTTGCAGCCGAGACATTCAAGTGGTCGTAGTAGCGCTGCTTAGATGCGTCAAATTGTAGCTTTTTTTTTTTAATTCCTCCCAAAATAAAGAAATGCTAAAACACACACAGCTCCGTGTCTCCAGTCACAGGAAAGAACCGAGCCAGTTCCTAATTCACACCACTGATGTGCGCTGGTGAGCAGGGAGGCAGGTGAAAAGCAGGCGGTGCACTGAGGCACTGCTGCTGAGAATTAAAAATAAATAAATAAAGACAGCAATGTTTGATTGTGGTCACAGTGAGCTGGTGGAGGAGGCCTGCCGCAGGACAAAAGCAGCCCGGAGCCCAGGAGAGGCGCTCGCATTCATCATCACACACCCACTTTAAATCTAATTCTTAATCCTACACCTCCAGAGTGATTATTTCCAGCGGATCTGTCACGGACGTGGCCGCGCCAAACTCACACAGATAAAGCAGCTGATTAATTAAAAATAAAACTGCCTTTTTTCTCCCCAAAAATGAGCCTTTATAGCCTTATTTCTCTGTGTTAAACCTGCGGATGGGTGTGAAATTAATTTTTTTTGCTCTAATTTGAAATTGAAAGTCGCCCCCCCCCAGCCCCTCCCCGCCTCCGCCGCAGCTATGGCCCGATTTAAATTGCTGCAGTAATGGGGGTCAGCCAGGAGTCAATATTATTTCTTTTTGTCTCGTCTGTGGGGACCAGAGGTGAGAAAAGCTCATCATGAAGAGTGAGAGAGGCGGGAGTGGAGGGACGGAGGGAGAGAGAGAGAGGGGGAAGGACTGCAGATACGGAATGGCAGCGCTGTAGGTAAATTAAACGTTTCTATCTTGACCACGTATGGAAAATGAAGGCCACCGGGGAACCATTGTTGGACAAGGCCTCAGCATGATTAGGCGGCCGGAGGTGGTGGAGGAGGAGGAGGAGGAAGAAGATGAGGAAGAGGTGGAAATGGAGGAAGAGGAGCAAGAGGAGAAGGAGGAAGGGATAGAGATGGAGGAAGAGGAAGAGGAGCAGGCGAACAAGGAGGAGGAGGAGCAGAAAAAGGTGGAGATGGAGGAGAAGGAAGAGGAAGAGGAAGAGGAGAGAGAGGAGGAAAATGTGGAGATGGAGGAAGAGGAGGGTCGCTGACTTACCTCACGCTTCCTATGTTGCTCTTCCTGTCGTGCTCCTCTCTGCGCGACCTCAGCTGCTCCTGGGCCAGAGACATCTCCTCCTCCATGTTGGTGATCTCCTCCTTGGCTCTGCGGCGGTTCTCCTGCGGCGGCGAGAGGTGCAGAGGAGCAGGTCAGGCGTTACGGCCATTGCTCCATTTCCAAAAGAAACAAACAAAGGAACAAAAAAGGGGCAAACGAGCGCAAACATCTCCGGCCGCTCTCACCTGTCTGCTCTTCCCCGCCTGTTTCACGCTGTAGAACATGGGCCCGAGCTCGGCCAGCCACTCGCCCTCCACCGCCGTCACGCACTGCATGTACTCCTGCACAACGACAGACAAGCCGAAGCCTCGGCGTCAGCGACAGGCCGCCCGGCTGGCTGAGATCCTGCAGGGACGGAGGAGCAGGGGGGGGGGAGGTTCCTCACCTTGGTGGTCATGACCAGCTCGTGGTAGATGATGTAGTCGGGCGTGTAGCCCATCCCGAACAGGGAGCTGGTGGGGTGCAGGTGACACGGCATGCCCGTCCTCACGTTCACGTACTCGCCGATGCCCTGCGGGGGGGGGGAGAAGTCGTAAATAAGAAATAAAATGTGCGCGTGTGAAAAGCAGACGCGGTGTGTGTTTGCGTCTGCGGACGGATCGGGTCGCTCGGGTTAATTTGCTTCCTTCCGCCTGCTTTCGACAGCAGGGGAGAATAAACATGAGGTATATTCAGCGGTGCTTTGGGTTGGCCGGGTTGGCCGGCTTCTCGTAAGTCAAACGGAGAATCTTGATTATATAGTCATGATTTGAAATTTCCTTTCAGATTTAGCGGCATATTAATGGGAGGCCAGCAGGGATATTTCACCGCTCTGTAATTATGCCGCTGTAAATCTGCCACAACCAGTTGCCATTGGCCGTGGCGTGCTGAGTGGCGGTGTGGGTGTGGGGGTGGTGTGGGGGGGCAAGAGAGCAGGAGCTACCTTGAGCTTGGCAGCCTGGTGGAAATAGGCGGCGCAGATGCACTTCCTGATGATGTCCCAGTCGGAGCCGCAGGAGGCCAGGTCCATCTTCTGCTGCACCATGATGTCCTTCAGCTGGGAGCGCACCTCGCGCACCTGCACCGTAACAAAAAAATTAAGAAATTAAAAACATTTATCGGTGGAATATTTCCTTCGTAATAACTAAGTAATAACTTCCTTTGTTAAAGAAAAGATGTATAAAGACACGAGAGAGCACGACGACGCTCGATGATTAGAATTTACCAAACACTGCCTGTCACAATAATGTTAAGACACAATAAAAAAACAGCGGTGACATTGTTGTATCTGCTCTCAGATGAAGCTTTTCATTGCTGTAGTAACAATTAGCCTGAAGCCAGACTAAAGGGCAGATCATTTGTTGGTTGCGACTAAATTGTTAAACAGAATGATGACTCTCATGAGTGCAGTTCACAGTTTGTCACTCCAGCTCTCTCCCACCACCAACATTCTCTTTATGTTACTAGAGCTGTGTGATTTGCTTGTACTGCACCTAAAAAAAAAAAGAATCAACACCTTTAGCCCAGAGAAGCTAGCTTGTTTAAATCTATTTATACAATAATATACAACAATACTGAGAAGCTTTAAAATAACACCGTTACAACCTCAACAAACACTGTATTCTTTAGCAGCACACCGACAAGGTCTTCCATTTATTTCAGTGCACCGCTGAATGAAGGTGAAGACTCCGACCTTGCGCATGGCCTTGGTGTGGATGAAGTGCTCGTTGCACCAGACGCTGGAGTAGTTGTTGTTCTTCCACTGCGTGTAGACGTTGAGGTAGGTGAGGTGGTCGCTCTCCGGCACCGCAAACTTCTCCCTCACCTGGTCGCTCTCCTCCTCCCGGCCCTGCGGAGGCACACACAGATCCAACAGACGGTTAACGGATCAGTCCGCAAGAGAGACGAGATATTTCTAAGTGAGAACTGAAGCATTTTGGGGGGGAAAAAAAAAAAAAAAAACAACAACATCAGAATGCAGCAACCAGGTTCACATCTAGCAAAGTGGTTGAGGGCCACAAGAAGAGAAAAAAATTCAGATAGAATTTTTTTCCCCCAATTTCCAATTCACGAATAAAGTTGAAATTTAGAGATTAAAGTCAAAATTTCGAGAATAAAGTTGATGTAAAAAAGACAACATTTCGTGAATAAAATCAAAATTTTGCAATTATGTCAACGTGAAGTGAGTCAAAATTTCGAGAATAAAGTCGAAAGGCTCTGCGAGCAAGTCTAGTAATTTCCACTTTATTGACAGAATTTCCACTTTATTTGTGTCAACTTTGTTCATGAAATTTCTACTTTACTCACAAAACTGTGACTTTATTCACCAAACTTAAATAAAAATCATCTCCACCCTGTAATACTTTTTTCTCTTCTTGTGGCCTGCTTCATTTTTTTTATAACAGGAGGCAGCTTGCTTAAAAACACTACACATTTAACGCACACACAAATACTACCTTAACAACTTCTTACTGCTTTTCAAACCTGTTTTTTAACCGTTTTGTGTTTCGTTTTGCTGATGTACCTTGGGTCTGTAGAAAATGGCGGGAACTGACAACATGGAGACGATAATGAGGACGTCGGCGCTGCATCCCATGTCGCAGGACACGATCAGCATCTTTGAGAGCGCTGGGTCCAGGGGGAACTCCACCATCAGACGTCCGGTCGGGGTCAAAGCACCTGAGAGCAGATGAGAGCGGCACTGTGATGAAGCTGCACTTGACCGAAGCGAAAGTGGATCCGGTGTCTTTTGCCATACAAGAGGATGATGAACTACTGACAGCTGGGAATACTCATAGACAAGAAGGGGGCGCGGTGGAAATGAGTTGGGTCGAAAACTTTGGCAGCTCAGATTTATATGATTACACGACGGAGTGTAAGAAGCTTATAACAAGGGAAGGCAGAGAGGCAGAGCAGCCAGTTTGGGGGCAGGTAAGCCTTAATCAGAGATAATCTGCTGTTAACACACCATACAGGGAATCATCAAAAGTCCTCCCCTATCCCCAAATCCCTAAATCCCCTGGAATCTGGCTAAGGATGAGACAGAAATGAGACCCGACCAGTCAAATCAAACGCAGGATCAGTTACTAGGCAATTACTGCACTGGCTAAGCTGCAACGCTACCTCCTCAGAGCATTTCTTTGACTGAGGCGTCGCTTAAACAGCGAGTTTGTTGCTTGTTTGTGATGTCAGCATCTTCAATCTGAGGGGCCGAAACCCGACCGTCGCGTCGGGCTGAGCAGAGCAACTACTTTCACGATTCTGATGGAACACAGAATTAAGTTTGATTGTACAATAATGTTACATTCCATTCAGGTATTGTCTAAATATTGAAATATTGTAATCCAAAAGTCATTTAATGATGATCTGTCAACTTTGTCGGAAACAATTTCTAGAATTAAATATCTTTCCTACTTGCTGTTGCTTTACAAAGGCAATAACTTATTTCTATAATATCAATGTATTTTAGCTTGGTGTCACTTCTTAAACTGTGGGGAATTGTTTTTTAATTTTTCTAATGATTCAAAGATTTACTTACCAACCAATTATAAAACGACTAAAAATAAGAAAACCCCAAATCATTAACTGCAACTGTATGAATGTTGTGGGCAGATCTTCTTGTCTTTACCTCCACAGCCCTCCGTCTCTACCCACCTGTGTTATCGAGCGCTCCTAAGATCCAGAGCTGGTACATGGAGTTGAGCATGTTGTCTTCAGGCGGCGGGTCCATGAAGTGGAAGAGCAGCAGATCCTGGACGCCCAGAGACTTGAGCAGCAGGACCACGTTGGCCAGGTTGGTCCTCTGGATCTCTGGGATGGTGGTCATCAGCATCTCGTTTTTATAGGCACTGTTAGTGTACAGCCTGCGAGGAGACAAACAGTGGACAGAGCGTTAAAAACTGGGGTATCGATAGTTTTGAATGTATACAAGCTATTAGTACCATCTTGTCATGCAACTCTGACCTTTGAGCAAAGACTTTACAGATATAGTTGAATGTAAATATACCACAATGTGTCACTTATAGGCAAACAACAAATTCTCCAAATTAGAGGTTACCAACATTTTGCCTTCTTTTTCTGCCTCTTACTGCATTAAAAAGTGTAAGGTCAGGTGTTCATCTCTGCAAAAACTGCTGATCAAAACAATATACAAAAAAAACACTGTTTGTTTGGCTCTGACCTTGCAAAAATCATGTTGGAATTCCTCTGTTGTGGTTGTGTTCATTCAAAGATTTTTTTATTTTTTTTAATGGTTGTAACTATGTGGTGCACACAGGGAAGTTTGTCCTTGAAAGTTCCTTTGTCCAAGGTAAGAAAAATACAAAATGACTGATAAGTGATTTAGTTATTTTTTTTGTTTGATTTGAAAGTCAAATGTTGCTGGTGCAGGCAGCAGCTTCTGCAATCCTCTGGAATGACTTGATGGTACATTTATTAATCTAACAAGTGTCTGTAGACTTGGACACATCTGGAAAAATGCTGATTTTTTTTTTTTTATGTAGTCTTCATTATTTAGCTGTGTTCATGTTGATTGATCATTGACACGTGCAAAGGACACAACCCGCTACCTGTAACACTGTCCTGGTCCTGTCCTGCCGGCTCTGCCTGAACGCTGGTTGGCGTTGGCCTGACTGATGGGGTAAACCTGCAGGGCGTCCATTCCAATGCGAGGATTGAAAACCTGTTGGCACGATACAAAATGAGGGCGTGAGAGGGGCATTGAGCTTAGGTGGTTTCAACCAAAGATGGTTTCCCAAGGTGCAAGAGAATATTACTGGAATTGTAAGCAATCACAGTTCAGACCTTCAGTTTGCAGTATCCTGAATCCACCACGAACATGATGCCGTCCACAGTGAGGGAGGTCTCTGCAATGTTTGTGGCAACGATACATTTCCTCACGCCGTCCGGAGCCTGGCGCAACATGAGTCAAAGTCCTTGTTTAGCTTTTGTTTAAATCAGATTTTCACCATGGCTCATGTCAATGTGGGCCTTGCCAGATACAAACCTTCTGGAAGATCTTGGCCTGGAGGTCAGAGGGCAGCTGAGAGTAGATTGGCAGCACGGCGAGAGCAGGAGCATTTTCCAGCTCCTCCAGCCGCTCCACAATCTGATCCGACGTCACCTGCAAGGACAAGGTACGCAAAAATTTAAGAGCGCAAAGAGGAAACACATACTGACACAGCTGGCAGGGTTTCATCAGGAAAAAAAGAAATTGATAAAACGTTTGATCCTAAAAAGGAGAGCAGAAATAATGTGGAGAATAGTGGTAAAACAAAATTAATTAATTGATTTAAAAAAAAAAAGTGTCTCTTGTCCGGTTGAATCGAATTACAGTCCTTCACGCAAAGACAGAAATGTCACCTCAATGTCCTCCTGGCCAGGCATGAAGATGAGGATGTCTCCCATTAATCCGCTGAGGTGGATCTGCAGGGCCTGCTTCACTGATGCCTCCACATAGTCCTCCTGAGGAGTCTACAACACAGCACACGCAAATCAGACAAACGGACAAACAGACAAGATAACCCCATTAAATAAAACAAAACACTTATTCTGGAGGGGTGAACTTTTCTGACAAAACAAATTGTTGCTCCATTTTACAGACTTTACAAACAGAAACAAACGGGTGAAGGCGTTTGCCACAAGATGAATACAATGCATGCCTTTGGCTGTGTTTCATGTAATACCACTGACTGGCACTAGGGGGAGACATTATGAGTTGCACTGCAGCTGCCAGACAATTTTGTCCGCTGTCAAACACTTCAGTGACTGCAAGTTGGCTGACAAATTAAAACCGTATAAGAAATAAGCAAATATCTTCTTTACTCCAGTCAATGAGCATCTTGCATTCAGGTACACAGAGGTGTTACATGGCTACATTAATACACTCCCAACAACTGCAACAGTAACAAGGCAAAACACAATTCCCTCCCCTTGAGCACAGACCTACCTTGCTAAACAAGATGTCTACTGGGAAAGTCCTTCCCGGAATGTGGAATATGGGCACGTTTCCGAAAAATGCAGCAAACTTATCCGAGTCCATGGTTGCAGAGGTGATGATGAGTTTCAAATCTGTGCGTCGGGACACAACCTGAAGGGTGAGAGAGTGAACAGGAGGGACGTTGTTACAAACAAAGAACCCAAACTTGTTCAATAGTCGTTTTCATGAGGCATCGTGTCGCTGCGCACAGACCTCGCGCAGCAGGCCGAACAGCACGTCAGTGTTCAGAGAGCGCTCGTGAGCCTCGTCCATGATGACGGCGCTGTAGTGGTCCAGGTCTGACTCGCGCAGCGATTCCCTGAGCAGGATGCCGTCCGTCATGTACTTTATCAAGGTTTTCTCTGACGTGCAGTCCTCAAAACGAATGGCGTAGCCCACCTGAAGGTAAAAATGCAGTTTGCAAGAAGTCAGGAGGTACCAAAGGTTTTCGCATCACATCTCTTCTGACTGAGCTCTGCATTGTCCCCCTCAGTCCACTAGATGGTGCTGTTCAGCATTAAATCAATGCAAGAGTCCTCAAACTGGACATGACAGCCAATGCTGATGGAAATGTGTTGCTACTTGTACCAGTTTCAACCCAAATCTCAAGGGAAGAGTTTCTCTGTTTCATTCGTGGCTGTCAGTCAGCTACATGAGTGACCAGCACACTTGGAAGCATGTCCACAATTACAGAGTGAGATGACCTTTCGCTTACTTTCCACTCCTGACAAACTGAACGTGATTTATCAAAATACTTTTACATTTCTCTGATTCAGATGAAGTTTTCCATCCCTTTATATGCGGTTTCACGCACAACAGCAGTTTGTCAAGACTGAGTGTGAAGTTTATTTTTCTTAGCAATTATCATTTTTCACAGATTTTCTAAGCTGAATACCATTGTACATTACATGCAGACTTTATAAAGTGGCTGTCGGAGCGCCACACACAGGCGTCTCACCTCCTCTCCCAGGTTGGTGCCGATCTCCTCGCTCACTCGCTTTGCCACACTCATGGCTGCCACTCTGCGAGGCTGCGTGCAGCCCACCATGCCGTAGCTGGTGTAGCCGTCCTCGTGCAGGTACTGTGTCAGCTGGGTCGTCTTGCCGCTCCCCGTCTCCCCAACAACAATCACTATGCTGTTGTCCCTGCGGATGCCAAAACAGTTACACTTTTAAGTCAATAAGGAACTTGGTTTTCTTGCACAATTCTTTTGAATCAGTTTCTTAAATTTGGAATTCCCTTACCGTATGATGTTAAGAAGCTGCTGCCTGACTGCAAATATGGGCAGGTACTGTCTCTGTTCCAGCAGAGTCTTCTTCTTGGCAAACTCACTGTTGGCCTCACTTTTTTCTTTCATGTGGTCGGCAAACTTCTGCTCAGCTCTGTTTAACGGAGGGTAAAAGAAAAGATCTCAACGACAAATGAACAAGACTTGCACCGGTAGTTATCTAAAGAAGTCTGCAGACGATCAGAAAACAACATATTTAGCCCTGTGTTTAAAGCCTCCCACAAACACTGTTTAGCCGCTAACACTGATGTTTGTTAAAGCTTTCACTTGTTTGGAAGGCAATGAAAGCAGTGATCGTGGGCAGAGAAAAGACCTGGCTGAGGGTATAGGCACTCAGCAGGTGAGGTATTCTTGTTCTTTGTGAAATCACAAAGGACTTATTTTGAGAGCAATGTGTTTTAGCAAAAACAGTACTAAAATTCAGAGGGAGTAAAAAAGAAAAAGGATGTAGAGTACATCATTCATTGCAAATAAAATACATTTTGCATAATACTGGAATTTTAATTATCATTTCAACTGCAGAAACTGCCATCACCTGTAGTCCACTTTGCCGTCCTCTCCAACCACTTCGCTGGCATTCTCATCGTCCTCCTTCTTCTTGATACCCATGATGTCACCGAGCTTCGTCCCCGCCAGTTCCCAGTGTTTGTGCTGTGCCTGAAAACAGAAGTAATTCAATTACCTTTTCATGAGTGTTCGAAAGTAGAAAATCATGACATACACATCGTATGCATTTGTGCAATTTGTAAAAATGTTGCTGTACGTATAAGTTACTAGGCAGCTAGTCAGCCCTGCGGCGCTACCAACCTTCTTGCGTTCTTTCTGCTCACGGTGTTTGCGCACAAGTTGGCTGCCCTTGCGAGAGATGATTGCCATGTCGGAGGTGGCGTCCTTCACAGGGATGACAGGCTCTGGCTGCAGCAGGACAACATGCACACAAACATTTAGACCAATTCACACCATTTTCAGGACAAAAAAAAAAACAAAGTAATGAATCACCAATAAAGCACTCTGGTGACTATAAGCCAAACCACAGCCTCCCTCTTGGCATCGCTTACCTGCTTGGTAAATACTATTCTTCCATCCAGAAAGGGGGGGACCAGGTTGTGAACCAGCAGGTGAACTTTAGCAGCATTGTCCTCCTCGAAGTCCTCATCCACCTCTAACCGCTGCACCACGCCACTGGTCAGCATGCGGTTTGTCTCCCACCGTTCATTATCCTGAGTGAACACGGCAGTGTTAGGGAGACGTACGAGCACTGACAGATGTGGATCCAGGACGAACAGTTCTGACTGCTCTTACCTCGTTGATCTGTCGTTTCTGGGCAGATATCCTCTTCTGAGTCTGCTTCTGGAGAATCTGCTCTCTCTTCTTGATATAGTTATCAGACAAGGCATACACAGGGTTGTACTCGTCGTCGCCCTCCTCTATCGTGTACCAACACCGGTCAAATCGCTGCAAGACCAGGACAATTTGCAAGGTCAGTCTTAAAAAAAAATAAGTCTAAACTGCATGGTCATAACATGAAATGACAACTGCAGAACTCACCTTCTGGTCATCTTCCCACTGCTCTTTTTCCTCCTCTTTATCAAAGAAAATTCCTCCCTCTCCATTGTCTTTCTTTCCTGTGGAGGAAGCAGAGCAGTACATTTCAAAAAGGCTTACATGATGGATGAATTCAAGTCTGCACACAATGCTTTATTTATAGAACTATACCTTTGCCTTGGGATAAACGAGGAGTGGAGCCCAGATGCTTTCTGTCATTGGCCCACTCATTGTACTTGTACGACGGTGTGGGTAGAGGAGTGTCATCGGGGTAACGGCCTCTGACTGACCTGTAAATACAGAAGACTCATCAGCTTCAATAGGTTCCTCAACAACTACCCATTTCGGATGAAAAGTGAGAGCCAGAAATATGAAACTATGAAGTAACATTAGCGCAGGGAAGCATTTCAAATCAATGTGAAAAATTCTTAGATAATCTAAAGAACACATGGAGTTGTTTTTACCTGTCCCTCCTCTCACTCTCTCGGCCACTTCGATGGCTGCGTTCTGAGCGATCCGACTCTCTGTGAGATGGAGATGGGGAAGGGGAAGGGGAAGGAGAAGGAGACTCCCACTGGGAACGCCGTGAGGAGTTATAACCACTGTCATCCTCTTCCCAGTTGGAGCGCGAAGGGGTAAAAGTATCTGTTGAAGGAAAAAGAAAAGGTCAACCCAATAATTGTGATCATCTTGACATCTAAAAAAAACCTGAAATTAAAGTTGGCCACCTCTGGAACGACTCTGTGGTGTCAGAGGCTCATCCCTCTTGCTTCCTCGGCTGAGGCGCTCTGACCAGTTGTCTCTGTGTGAGCGATCGCTTCTGTCACTCCCCTCTGAACGCACTGACCGGCCGCTGCTGCTGCCACGGCTGGAGCTGCTCCCCCTCTCATCTGCAACACATGCTTCATTTACTAATCGCGCCCAAGATAAGAGCATTACAGAAAATCAAACGGGAAGCAAGAAAGCAACTGACCACCCCAAGGACAAGGCTGCACCAAAACTCAAACTTGAAAATTCATTCAAATAAAATGACTAACTAATGTCACTATTTACCTCTTTCACTGCGTCTATCTCTCCCGCCGTCTCTGTGTCTTTCCCGGTCTTTGTCTCGGTTCCTGTCTTCTTTGGAGGAGGCGTACACTCCGTGCTCACGTCTGTCTTTCTCCCTCTGCTGGTGTCTCCGGCGGAACTCCTCACTTACCCCTCCTGGGTTTGAGGGCGTCTCGGAGCCAGTTACTCGATATTTTCGGCTACATAGTAAAAAAAAAAAGAAAAAAGAAGGATGCAAACAATGTAAAATGTTGGACCGTGTTTTATTTGATGTTGGTATTAAACTGTCCTGTTTAGATTATTAAAAAAAATAAATAAATAAAAAAAAAAGGTCTAGTTTTTCAATGGGACTTTGAATCATAACAGTTCCAAGAATTTAGCATAAAATCTCTGAGACACTGTATATGTTATTTTTTTTTGTTGTCTTTTTTCTATGTGTTGGATAGACACAAACCTCTCCTTCTTAGTGTCTTGGTTATTGTCACAGTCGTCTTCATCGGATCCAGAGTCACTTTTACTCTCATCCCAGTCCTTGTAGGAAGAAACCTTTGACTTCTTGTTAGTCCCGTCATCACCACCAGCACCATTCTGTTCCTGATTCTCACGCTCCTTTCTTTTCTGGGCTGCCAGTAGATCCAAGCCAAGCATGGAGGCGCGTGGCGCAGGTGCCCGAAAGACATGGGGCTCAGAAGCAGCACTCTTCTTCTTGACTATTAGCCCACCGACTTCAGCCTTCGGGTCAGTCCCCTCAAGCCTATGCATGGACGTATCATCATCCATTGTCTGCATAGAAATAGTGAAAAACCAGGGGTAAAATTAGCAAAGCAACGTGAGTGTATTTGAAAGATTTATTTATGAAACGCGTCACACAATTTCTCCTTGGATTTTTGTGATGCGACAGAAACGGACGAATAGGAAAAAGGTGCATATATTTATAAAATTGTTTGAACGATCAATTGAACTCACAACAACGACACAAAGGGTAATACAATCTTGAGTTGCAGTAGTTGTGCTGCCTGCAGCACAGTTAGATACCTCACACAAAACCAACACATTAGTAGCGATTCGTATTGTTAAATTGTTCGTGATCTGGTTAAAAAGAAAACGATTTGTTTAAACGAAGTGCAATAGTAAATTTCAGTCCTATATGTCACGTTTCTCTTGAGCAGTTCACGTCGGTGGAAACAACTCATCAAAACAATGATAGCGTTTAACCTTAGCTTTTAAATCGATTTTCAGACATTCGGCGTCGCTTAGCTTGGCTAGTAATTACGGTGAGTAATGTTAAAGTGATTACTGTGACCGGTGTTTTAAAATGAAACTACATAACTAACGTGGGGTTTACGTACCTCCAAAATTGACGTAAGCTAGCCGCCAAAGTATCTGCTAACTCACGCAGGCCTCCGATTTGTCAATAAATCCCTAGACTCTTAAGGTGCATGCGGTAGGAAATCTTATATCGAACTGAAATACTAGTTTAACGGAAACTTTGAAAAGGTAATCCATAAAACACTTAAAACCACAGCAGTTTACGTAAATACAAAGCTGTGCGCAACAACAAGGAAGCAGCCATTGCTATCCCACAATTCTCAGAAGCGGAAGCGTTGAAAACTTTATTTAAACGTTGTGTTGACAAAGCGAGAGAAAATGTTTCGATCCAATTGTTTTGATCCAATAGTTGAAGTGTAGTAGAATATTCCCACTGTATATGTAATAGTACGTTTATGCAATGCAAATAGTACACAAATAGATTAAAATGTGAATATACAAAACAAATACATGCAATGGGAAGAAAAAAAAACTGTTTGATAATATTCAAATAATTAAATATTAGCAAACGATTACTTCGTGTAAAACTTAACTTGTTTGTTAAATGTTAATAGTCCAATCCGTTGTTTAGAAGTACTTTAAGGACCAAAACTCATGTCACTTGTTGGTATGTTTGAACGTGGTAACATGATGACAGCCAGATAACCATTTATAATACATATTGTTTAAATGGGATTTGCACACTCCTTTTTAAGTGAACTCGTGTCAGATATAGAATATCAAAAACTAATTTAAATGTTCATGTCATTGGTCCGTATATTTATGTATAATGTAGTATGTATTTAAAATCAGAAAATATTTTTACTTCACAAGTAATAATTACAAAAATAAAATTTGCCTTGGCGATCTTTTGAGCACGTGACATAACATTATCATAAAGACTACATTTACCTCTCATCAGGACAGAAAGAAGCCCGTGTGTGTGTGTGTGTGTGTGTGTGTGTGTGTGTGTGTGTGTGTGTGTGTGTGTGTGTGTGTGTGTGTGACAAGAATTCTTCCAAGTAGATTTTCGGATAAAAATGAGTCAATCTCATGATAAATTTTGACATGTGATAACACAAATTATATCACGGGAAATAAAATACATATGCACATTGACAACGCACATTTGACAGCCTGCGCGTTCTTCCGAGGTCTCGTGATCATACATTGGTGGGTTTCGATTGGTTATCGCCGAGGGAGTCGCCTTTTCATTGGTCAGGTTAAGGTGTTTGCGCAAAAAGGTCTAACAACCCGCTTGTCATTGGCCTCTTATTCATATCTGGTGATATGCCGGCGACAGGATCGCATTCGAGTCCGCATCTAGTTTTGTTTAACACTAAAATCGCAATCTAATTTACTCGAGCGAGTCGGGGGCAACCGTAGCATTTAGGGAGCCTTGTAACAGGAAGTGATCGACACATTGCTAAACCAGCGGTCCGTCCACATCTTTCCGTCCGCGGCTCAGGTGCTACCTGGCTAACTGAAGCTAAAGTTGCCCCACCGTTTCGTGTTTGTCTGTCGGCATTTTACATTGACATCACAATGGGTGAGGAAGTAAACGAGAATGCCGTCAATACGTGCGAGGAACCCGCCGACGGCAGTGTTGCGGAGGCGACCGGCGACGGGGTGAAATATTACACGTTAGAAGAGATACGAGAACACAATATGAGTAGTGACACATGGCTCATCATCCACGACAACGTGTATGACATCACACGTTTTCTCGAAGAGGTAAGAAATGCACAGTGGCATCAGGGTGCACGCAGCCAGCATGCTTTTTGATCGGTTGGTACCTGTTTTTTTTTCCCCCCCCTCAGAATTCTGGTTAAGTTACGTCACTTCCTGAAATTACAAAAGCATTACTCGGCAATTTAATGTTTGTTCACAAGCAGGTCTTGATAAGTGACCAGTGCTATCTTGCCATCAGTAATGTGGACTGAAGGTCTAAAGGTTAAAGAATTCGCTCTTAGTGAACTTGTGTGGGTTTTTTCCGTGCTTTGCATTGCTATGGCGATAGCCAGCACTTTAAAAAAAAAGAAGAAAAAAAAAAGAGTAAACTTGAAGTTGTTATTTGCATGTTCATTAAACCAGGCGTGGGCAAACTATGACCCGGGGACCATATGTGGCCCGTTATGCTTTTTAATCCGGCCTGCCGAACTTGAAGAAATTATATTATTAGCTAATACGATATAATATAGCTGTATTTCATAAAATGTTCAGTGTTTTAAGAGTAATTTCAACAAAGGCATAAATACAATGGCCTTCAAAGACACTGATTTAGTTGTAACACTTTTGTTCATTTTCAATAGATGGTTACAGCACATGTTTTCTACATGTCCCATGAAAATATTTTTTTCTCCTATGAGGTGGGTCAGCTAAACACTCCATCCATCTGCTCCTGCTCAGGTCCCTCTTGTCAAAATTTAGAACCCATTGTGGGCCACCAGTCAAACAGTTTGCCCACCCTTGCACTAGCCTTTTCCGCTGTCTGGTCATGTGATGTCAAGGCACAATAAGTGATGTTGTTCAAATGACCAATGCAGGACAAAGTTATGGTCCGGGCCGGGTTAACATCCGGCCACTGTCTCAGTCGGAGCAAGTCAAGTGGATCCTTCACATACAAAGCCCGATGGACAAGATATAATCTGACGTGTGTGACATCAACTATAGAGCTATATAGCAAAATGATATTGCAAAAAGAAGTACTCAAGTCTTGCATGTATAATTTTGTGTCCTCATTGTCCCTCCCATAAAGGAAATATATATATATATATATATATTTTTTTTTCTTTTGTGTTCAGCATCCAGGAGGTGAGGAGGTTTTGTTGGAGCAGGCAGGCGCAGATGCAACAGAGAGCTTTGAAGACGTGGGCCACTCCACAGATGCCAGGGAGATGCTCGAGCAGTACCTCATCGGGGAGCTCCACATGGTAGGATAGGATTTGAAGCGTTTTCCAACTTTTTTTGGTTGTTTTTTTGGTTGTTTTTTTTTGACAGTTTGTTGACAGTTATATCCATCCTTTGCACAAAATAAATTGTAAGTTAAACATTTGAACCACAATTTTACAGTAACTAACCATTTGATTCACACTACCAAATGTGTAGTTGTGGAATGAATGTTTTTGAGGTTGTAATTGTGCAACTTTGTTTTTTGTAGAACGACAGACAGAAGGAGCCATCAAAGGTGAGTTGTATTGTCCATCTTGTTATCTGTAATATGGAGTAGAAATGAATTGTAGTAATATTTCAATATATTTATTTAAATGTATTATTATTTTCCTTTGCAGAATGTGTGTGACTCGAATTCAGAGGAGTCCAGGTGGGTTTCATGGCAATTATATTACACTTTATGTGATTGCAGCAGATTTGGCCAAAAATGTTGTGGTGGTGGTGGTGTTATTAAAGTAATACAGATGAAACTGAGAAATTAATATAAAAAAAGGTAATTATTAAAACCAAAAGTATTTTTTGTATTAAAAAAAAAGGAAAAAAGGGTAAATAAATAAATAAATAAATAATACAAAATGAAAATGATTCTGCAATAGTTTTGCAATTTTTTGTTTCCAGACATAAATTGTAATTCAAGATAAATGAATATAAATGCTGATAATGCTACTGATCTTTTCGTTCCACAGCTCTTGGACAACATGGTTGATACCTGCCATTGTTGCCACTGTTGTTGGCATTGTGTGTCGCTTTTACATGTTTGATCACAAGTCCTCCTGAGTGTGGCGTCCCATTCTCATCATGTCCTATTTATCTGGAGGCCTTCAAATGTTAAACCAAAACCTCCTCACACTCAACGCACACTGTCTGCAGCGTGTGCGTCTTCTCCAGCAAGAGAAGGAGGGGAACATTTTGACAGAGTGCTCCTGAGACACCGCCTCAGGCGAGATTCAATTATCTGCCTTCATTTTTTTATTGTCTTTCACTGTCACTGTGGCTGTTTTCCATCATGCTAAATAAGGGTGCTCAGCTTAAACCTTTGCCTGCCGTTGAGCCTGATACACACATTTGCCACTGTTCACACGTTTATTGGAGATACAAAGCTATGAAACAGTAAGAATAAATATTTACTACTCTGTCAGTCGCCTTTTGAATTATATTTTACCATGAAGGATATAGTTACTTTTAACCTAATGAGAAATTATTGAACTTCATGGTTTTCATACATTCCTTTAATTGCCATGCATACAGTGTTGCTGCTGGGGATGACGTTATTTGTTGCGTCGATATGAATGGGTAAGAAGTTAAATTGCAGAATGCAGCAGTGAAAATTGTCTCTTCCCTTCTGAAAATAGTGATGAATCATGTTGCGTGTGATCGTAAAAGTTAAATTTAAAAAGTTAAATTTTGGAGGTCAGTTATCAAAAATTTGTCTCTAAGAACAAGATATTGATATGAATTTATTTATGCAGTGCAATCACTAATATTGTAATTAATGTATCTGACTGATGAATACAGATTTGTTCTGTGTGCTGTGTGTACGTTACTATGCCATTTGCTGCTTTACAGGCAATTTTACACTAAGTTCTGCTTATACATCTCAATTCTGTGTCATTGTATGACTGAAACAAGCAACTATCTCTGGATTTTACACATATTCTGGTCAGCCAGGTTTTAATTTAAGCCAGTCCACAATCAGACGGCATCTATAGGAAATGATTACATTTTTTAATTCTCAAGATTTACCTTTACATTTTGGCACCAATTTACTGGATTGCCCGCAAGACTTTTCTAATGTACAAACTGATTAACTAGATTTTTAAACTACTCTGATTATCCGATTAATTTGTCTTCTCCGTTGTAAACAAACATCTCTCTGCATTTTAACTGACATTTTCTGTTGCATCTCTGAGTAAAATTCATCTCTTAAAGCGTGTTGGTGTTTCATTGAGTCAAGGGAGTTACTTTAACATTGGTATGAGATTTTCATACGTTTGATCAATTTCCCTGGAAAACAAACCTGACAAGCAAAGATCATCCTACTGCACAGTCGCATGCAGCCTCCCTGTGTCTCCTCCCAGCCAGGCTGATCGCCAGCGGCTGAGGACGATGTAATTGATCCGCTTGATGTTCCCGATTTGTGAGGAGAGGCACAGACTTGGTTGTTGGTAGCAACACATTTTGCTCAGGTCAAGCAGTTAAGAAGAACACAGCAAAAAAACAAAAAAAACAACCTAAGACCAGAGTTTATTCTACTATTTTGGTTAAAAAGAGTTGATTTTCTTTAAATGCATTTCCTGATAGAAACACAAGATGGCACTGCAGCCTTAAAACTGCTTAAAGAGCTTGACGTTATCGTGATAAAGCTGCACCCAGGGTCAAATGCTAGTGATTGATTGAAAAAACATGACTATAGCCCAAAGATAGTCAAAGTTACCAAACATTAAAGTGGTACTTGATAATCTCTCATGGTTCACTTACATTATATTACATATAAAAATACAACATTATCATGCAGGTCTTACGCGGAGATGTTGAGCTTCCCTGTTCCTGATGGTTCATTCTGGACTCTTTCGGAAAACCATGAAATAAATGATCATGCCAAATATTTATTCATATTTCAAACTGAATGATGATACGATTCAAAAGATATAAGCTTTATTTATTAGATCATAAACGATTCATAGGTATTAGTGTTTTTTTCTTTATAAAATTGGTCGTTTAGAAGCATGGACTTCATATAAATGGCTGTGATTTTTTTTTTGATACAACTTCACAACATGTTTTCTGATGCTCAGCTCACTTTCACAAGTCACTTTTTTGGAGGGGGAGAATACCAAACAACCAAACAATTAAAACACATAAAAATCTTTCTGCATCTCTTTTCTAAACAGTGACAGTTACAAAAACCAATGGAACATGAGTGTTTAGACCTCAAATAGCAAACGGCGAGAGTTTCTCAAAGTACGCAAACCAAAGTTATGCTATTTGCTATCTATAGATTTGTAAAAATGTGGCCATCTTTGGCAGCTGAAATACTTCTGTAAAGCAGTTACATTAAGTTCTACGAGATGGTGGGCAACCTATGTGTTTCACAGCTACTGTTAGTGAAATAAAATGTTGCTTCATCAGTGTTTCATATGAATATATCAGTTCCATGTGATAAACTAAATGGCAGAACCAAGAATACTTAGAGAAATATGCTAAACAAAGCTGTGAACTGTTGATATGCCTGCGCCGTCTAGGCGTGCCTATTTCTGAGGTACAGACTGGCTAGATGGCGATCCATAAAACAACTAAAAGGTGGTTTAAGAGGCCATCGCTGACAGACAGATAATCAAATCTGGAATGCTTGATTAAAACAGAAACTAATGAGTCATTTACTGAGGCTATTTTTCATCGGATGAATTTGATTAAAAAATAAAAAATGTACAAAAAAATATATACAACAAAAACTATGGCAATCTTGTCTATACAGCGATTATTTTACCATCAAACGTTGGTTTTGGTCAAACGTATTTAATCCATTGCTCTTTGCCACGCCCTCATAGCCCATGTTTAGATTTATCAGCGACTTGTCCAGACCAGTGGACCATGTGCGGATCTTCTAGGCCATACTCATAAGAGTGCAGGTGGAGGAGACACTGGAGGACCTTTCATGGACACTGTTGTAATTGTCAAAATTTCCAGACACAAACTGTGTCTTAGAGGCTTCGCAGCAACCAATGGCATTGGCTAAATTGGGGCAGAGGGCCAGGGTCAGCCTCTGCAGAACGAGTTGGAATTTTTTACGGAAGCTCCGGTTTATCCAGAAGTAGAAGATGCAGTTGAGGAAACCGTTGGAGGTGGGCAGCCACACCACCACGAACTCCACCCACTCTGGTACGCTGCTACCTGAGACGGCTGACATAAGGAAAACATGAGGATGAAGCAAGGTTAATATCCACAGAGAGCGCAGAAAGCAATAGATATTCCTTAAATTTCGCATTATCAACCAAGACAGCTTTGTGTTTGTGAGGTGGGTTACATGTCAAAACATCTGATGGTTTGGTGGAGGCCCTTTTTTTTTATATAGTGAAGTTATACACTCAACCTACAAAGCACACTTCAATAACTCTATTATCAGTACACAGTTTTCAAGATGACAGAGAGCACCAAATCAGGAATTTTAAATCTATAATCATTGCATTTAGCATACACTAAAATAATTACACTTTGATGAAAGTTTCTGACAACCGCACAAATACAGTATAGAAACAAATCTGTCAGAAAGACAATGAACCTCTCATCACTGACTCTTGAGCTAATATCAAGAATCACAATGATCTCCGTTATGATGTCAACCTGTGGCCACCCCAAGGAAACATTCCTGGCTCTGCCACTGCCACCATCCATCCACCCACCCACCCACCCACCCAACATCCCAGCAGTGTTTATCTATGTGTCCACCATGTACAGATGGATGAGGACACCAGTGTTCGCAGTGCGTTTCCTCACTACTTACCATTGTACACCATTGCTGACATGCAGGGTATCCAGCAGGTGAAGTAGGCTGCCATCACGGGCACGAGCACCCTGGAGGCCACGTTCAGTCTGCTCCGACGCGCGCAGCCGTATTTGCGCAGTTTGAGCCTCTGCCTCTTGGCGGCGCACCACACCCTGACATTGGAGTAAGTCATGACGACGGAGCAGGGGAAAAAGATGAGGCACGTCAGGCCGAACGAGTAGCCGACGTTGGTGGAGTAGGACGGGTTGCAGACGAGTGACGCGGTGGAAAAGTGCACCTCGATGATGCCGCCCGGGAAGGAGATGGGCGACAGCAGGAAGGGCGGGAAGCACCAGGCGAAGGCGATCAGCAGCAGCGTCCTCCTCCGCGTCATCAGCGAGGAGTACTGCAGCGGGTAGAAGACCGCCACGTACCTCTCCAGGCTGATCATGGCCAGCGTGTACATGCAGGTGGAGTAGACGGTGGCGTTGCAGAAGGCCACGGCGTGACACAGGGCGTCGGGCCCGTCGGTGTGCTCCTTCAGCACGCTCACCCACAGGTTGAGGGGCATGACCAGCAGGCCGAAGGCCGAGTCTGCGGCGGTCAGGGAGAGCAGGAAGTAGCGAGAGTTCCTGGACCAGCCGGTCACGGAGGAGGTGATGACCAGGAGCACCGCGACGTTGCCCAAAGTCACCATCAGCCCCAGCACCACGATGACGCTCACCTTGATGGGCCAGTGGCTGAGCTCCCGGAGCGTCTGCTGCGGGTCGACGTGTGACAGGTTGCCGTCGACAGAGGACGAGATGTTTAGTGCGGAGAACATCTTTTTATTTTAACCTCCTCGATGTTTCATTTGTCAATGAGAAAGAAATTGAATGAAATAAATAAAGGGAAGAATGAGTTTTAAATCCATGCAGTGGTGTTTTGAGGCTACGCTGCAGATACCTGTTGATCTTTCCCTCAACAATCAGCCGCACCTGCAGCAATTAGTGTGGGCTCCTCTCCAAACAGCCCGGACAGAGGAGGCACAACTGACGGGATAAAGGCGTCAGTCGGGGCTTCATGCCCAAAATCATTCTATCTTTAAACTATTTTTTAATTTTATTGTTTATTTGTTGGGAGTAGTAGTTTAATATTGTTCAAAAGTAAATAGGAAAAATAAATCCTCACAATGAATTTTTTTTACCAATCCCCAAAAGGGGCAGCTGATCATCTTATTCTAAATGCCTGAAGCTTTTGTTTTTGTGGGGGAAAAAAGACGATTGACAAACTATCGTCTTTTACTGGTAGATATATTTATGTCTGCACACATTTTTTTGCACACTTGGCGAGCCCACAAGAGCTGTTTACTCTCAACACAGTCTCCGTTTATAAAGTGTTCCTATAAAGATCTTAAAGTGACACATTTAATCCAATGAAATGGCAACACAAACATTCTCTGCCTTGCACAGCTGTGATCTCTGAAAAGAACAACTACTCGCACAACCACACAACCAAAGCCACAGCGGATTGTTCAGCTTGTTTGTGTTTAGACAATTTCGTGAACTACCAGACAACAAAATCAGTTCACACAAAACACAGCTGCTCTTAAGTCCCATAGGTGTAGAAATAAATCAATAAAAATAGAATAAATAAACAATCAACAAAATTGGCATCAGACTTTGCATTATTATTTTTTATGTGACTTTTATTTTTAAAGCACATTATTTATGCTCACTGTTGCACGATCCAGCAGAATCTAATCCAGTGCACATTGCAAACTTCCATTAAGTAGTGCGTGTGTTTATAGATTAGAAATTTGTCTCAGTCTGTTGTACAGTCACTAATTCCATCACTCCGTATTGTCTTAAAGAGTAAGTGCTCTCTTGGTCTAGGTAATTTAGTGCCATCAACTGGAGATGCCTGCACAGTATGAAACATTGATAATGACTCAAATTTAATTATGCTGGTTTTGAGCTGTTTTATATAAAGAGGTTCCTGTGTTCCACTTTTAGAAGTGGTTGAGACAAAGTAGCGGAAATATTATCGATTTCACATCAGTGTTGAGTGAATGAAAATAAAACAGTGACAGAAAACAGTAGAATATTTACCAGAACTGACTGGAAGATTATCATGACCATGACAAACTACAGACATAAAATTAGAATCAGCAAGTTGGAATTTTTTATTTTTTATTTTTTTTTATTCAGATTGTTAAGTAGTATTTGAAAATCACAGGCATTAAATGAAAGCAAGAATTTTATTTTTTAAGTCAGTTGGAGACACTATGTGTTAATAATGGGGTAACGTTTAAACAAGTGAAAGTGTATAAACATCAACAAGGAACCCAAAGTAAACACAACACATTTGCTTTAACATTCCAGTAGTGTGTGTGTGTGTGTGTGTGTGTGTGTGTGTGTGTGTGTGTGTGTTGTGAAGGCTTATTCCAGATGGAGAGGTGTGAGTCCCTAATGATCTTCCAGGATGCAAATTCTATTTGTGTTGCCATAAAAATGACAAAACAAATTGATTCAAATGATATAATCACACACAACATTCTAAACTTTTGCTAAAAAACAAACAAACCTTGGGAACATTTGGAAACACCAAGACTACAAATAAGAGCAATGTATTTTGCTATCAGGAGAGTAAAAACACATTTTAGCTATAACATTGTGATCATTATTATAGTGATATTCATATTCCAATAAATCTTAAATGACAACAATTTGCTTTGTAAGAAAGAATCTTCTATTTTAATGTTGTTAAAATTGTTCTTCCACATTCACTATATTCTTCCACAGGGTTTCTCCTCCTTGCCAGTGGGTGTGTCTGTGCACGCGCGTGCGTGTGGATACAACGCGTTCCTCACTCTACGCCTGCAGTGAGTGAGCAAGTGAGTGATGCTTCTGAAGCCTGTAAAAGATGTTGTCATGTGCTGCGGAGACACAGCTGTATGCAGCTGTTGTCTGGCTGCACACAGCCTGCGCATGTGTCCAAGACCAGCCTTCACCCAGAACGTGCAGTCAGCCAAGTGGGAGGGAAAAAGTTGCATCTTCTTTTTAAGTGGCCGAGAGCCAAACACGTGTCATCGAGTGCTTAAGAAGGGAAAGTGTTTGTGTTTGTTGGAAGGGAAGATCAAATAGAGAGAGAAGGTCAGGCGGAGAGTTTCAAATCCACACCAGAGTCTCCAGCTCTCAACAGCTTTCTGCTTCAAGACCCAACATGGACACTGTTTTATTCAGTACCATGCTTGTATTTAAATAAGAGAAAGTACAGTGTCTTTCTTCACTGTGAGTATTCAAATAACAAAACAACTGCTTAGAAGCGGCATGTGGCTACTTTGCTCAGCGTTGTCGAGCGGTGGACTGTCCCCCTCTGTTCTCTGTCACCATCCACACGCTCTTCCAGCGCATTCAATTACATCTTGACAAATTCAAACAAAGCTTGAGCACAGTGCCCATTCCACTTCAACCGCAAGATTTTGAACTTGTGGTCTCAGTATTTTTTATCATCATTATTATCATCATTTATCATGGTAGTAGTCCTCGTTTTGCAAGATCATGGCCTGCACATGCACGCCATCCAAAAGAAAAGTAATGCTTATTATGGACAGCCCATGTCTACCAAAGGTTAACTTTCCATTGTTCTGTAGTCAACATAATATTTTATTTATCTTCTGGCTTTCTTTGCCAGCAAACAGCTCAGTAGGCGCTGCACTGCTGCCGCTGCACTGCTGCCGCTGCTCTGCTGCAGACTCATTTTCTCCTATCTAATAATGGAATGTTTCTCTTCATCAGACAAAATACCTGGATTTACTGTGTATAGGCAACATTTTATGTTGAAGCCCTCTGGTCCTTGTGTGTGTCTGGACAGAAAGGCATGAAATGCTCAGTTATCAGCATGAAAAACACCAAATTTAACGTCAGTCACAGTGCCATCAGTGAGGCGTGTGTGTATGTGACAGTATAGGGCAACACGTGTGAGAGTGTAGAGATCTGTGAGCGGGTGGGTGTGAATGTAAGCCCAATTGTGTACCTGTTGAATAAAGGACTGCACTTATGTGTATTATGTGGCTGTGCGACTGTGTGTGTGTGTGTGTGTGTGTGTGTGTGTGTGTGTGTGTGTGTGTGTGTGTGGGAGAGAGAGAGAGTGAAAGAGAGAGTGAGTGAAGACAGCATATGGACAGTGCCCTCCCTTCCTGTCGGGAGGGGAACACTGTGGCTCTCTGTGAACCGCAGTTTGACCTAGGACCTCCTCGGATCACACACACGGAAAGCCACATACCTACTTATATGTAGCCATACATCCACAGTGAGCCGGCCCAGCCAGCTGTCCCCTCTGACTGGCTGCCTTCCACAGAGCAGCGTGGAGGTAACAGTGACAGTCAGCCAGACAGGCCAGCTTGTTTTCTCAGGCTGCGTGAGAGCGAGTCTGGAATTCACTTGGACTTTTTCAAACCCATGTGTCACCCAGCAGGGGAAACAACACACAGAATGCCCCTTTCTACCCTTTTCGGACATGTCATCCAGTGGTGGGTCACGGTGACCCCGTGAATGAGGAGCAAAGAAACATCCTCCATCCTCCTCCACCAGCTGGGAGCAATCAAATGTGCTGCACAATGACTTTGAATACAATAAGACATTTGATTTATTCCCTGAATGTGTGGCATTGCCACCTGTGACTTTTAGGGCAAAGATAGGAAGGGCAACCCTAACCAAATCATATCAAGATTCCGTAAAATGCCAGTCTGCACACTACCAAAAAAACTATGAAGCAAAACGTTTCTTGGGCTGGAAGTCTATCTCTGTCATTAGTTTTAGAGAGCTGAACTCAACAGCCAGCAGATTTATGCGATGTCAGCTGACTGGCCTTCCTGCTGTTTTGATGATGGCACTGGTTGTTATTAGAGAGAAAATGTGGAAAAGATAGTTTGCAGCAAAGGCTTAACGAAATAGGAGGGGGAAATGCAGTGTCTCCGCAGTGCAGCAGCTTAGCGCCACCTGCAAATGCATCCATCGAAAAGAAACAAGCATCTGTTTCCCTGTGCAGAAAACAGCAGCTTAATGAGGACATAAAAAAAACATTCTGGAACAATCTTCACTTCGATAGATTTTTTTTTTTAACTTTTCATTTTAAGCCTTGTGTCTTTTGTTAAGACTTCCTTTTAACCCCTTCATTCCATTAGAATGCAGGCAAAATCATTGAAGTCACATTTATCAGGCATTTTTTCATCATATTACTGGATCATATATCATATAATCCAGTTGAAGAACATATCAGAGGTTCCAATTCTGTACGGCTCACTTGCCCCAGGGTGAAATCTACTCCTCCCTCCTCTAATTTCCTCTTAGATAAAAAAAAAACCCCTCCAGTCCAAAGGAAAAGAGGCCAAAGAGCCAAGAGTGAAGGAGAGAGGAGCAAAGACAGCCAACGAGGGAAGAGCTGCCAAGGTGAGAGGAGACAGTAAAAGGTGAAGAAGAAGAAGAAGAAGAAGAGCAGAGCAACAGCTGGCAGGTGTGAGGAGTCACAAAGCACCATCTGTCCATCGAGTGCCATCTCCACACACACACACACACACACACACACACACACACACACACACACACACACACACACACACACACACAGTATGTTTCTGTCTCCATCCCAGTTTCCGGTGGTGCAAGAATTTCTGGTGTCATTTGGCTGTTACTGTAAAAACAGCAAACCTGAGTTGCACTTTTGTCTCCTTTCCCTGGACTGCCAGTGAGACTGTAGGTGTGCAGTCACTCCTCGGGGGGGTTATGAGGGCGTGAGACAAGTTGACCTGAGTAGGTATTTTTTTCTCTTTCACACTATTGTTACCCGAACAGATGAAAAAGCAAAGACTCCTCCGCTACCATAAGTGTAAACACAGGCATTTCCCCCCCTTTATTTCCATCTTAAAAACTACAATTTAACTCTCAGCCGAGTCTGCAAGTTCTCCCTGTGTCTGCTACTCCGGCACAGTCCAGGGTGTGAATGTGGATGGTCCAGCTTGTAGCCCACCTTCACCCTATGACAGTTGGGGCAGACTTTGCTGCAATGATGTGAACAGCGGCTCTAGAATAAAAGAGTTATTCCATACATTTGAAAGCAGCTGAAGATCACCAGATTTGTTTTTATTTGCCAAGCCATTCATGTGGCACCCCCTACATGCACACACACACACACACACACACACACACACACGGCCCACTACCCTCTCATTCTCTTTCTGTCGCTCCTTCCTTAAACAACTCTATTTTATCCTACCTCCACCTCTCGCTGCCCTCCGCCTTCCTTCCCCATCAAGTAGACAGAGGGCGGATGCTGGCAAACACTTCCTCTCTCCACGAAGTTACTTCCTGTCTCTGGGAATCCATTTCCTGTCCGCAGCTAATACAACAGCACGAAGAGCATTCCTTAGGAGTCTCCCCTATCGCACGCACATGCACCCACATCAGTTGTGTGTGCGTGAAAAAAAAAAAAAAAACAGTTTGTGCTTTGTCTTTCTTTGACCCAGTGTGGTGTAGTAGTGTTTGTTGGCAGACTTCCTCACTCCTTAAGTTCAGCGTGTTTGCACAGTAAGTCGGTCATTCATAATAAGACGGAATCAATATTGTGTTTGGAGGTGGAGGAAATTTCAGGTGACATTCAGTTGACTGTAACTCGCAGGATCATTTAGCCAGGATCAACTGACGCTACACAGTGAAGTGGGTCACAAGACATTCCAGCACCCAGGGATTTGACAGTCAGAGTGTAGTTTGAAGAAATTAAGATATAGAAAGCCACTAAAGTGGGTAAGCAAATGTAATACAAGAGATTTAAAAATATTAAAGGCTCTTGTCAGGAAACACGTACACACACACACACACACACACACACACACACACACACACACAGACACACACACACACACACACACACACACACACACACACACACACACACACACACACACACACACGTCTAATCAGTAGAAGCATTATCTGGCCTTGCAAGGGGAAATGTTTATATTTGTTTAGTAGGCTTGACCCCCACTTGGAGCTGGAAGTGAAACAAACGCTAAAAAGAACACATACGCACACACACACACACACACACACACACACACACACACACACACACACACACACACACACATTCAAATATAAAAATATACATTCTTCAATTTGTTATATCTCTATTTCTTTTTAATTTCTCCTGTCACACTTCTTTGTCCCAATTTCTGACATTAAAATCAATTCACAATTATGACTCAATACAAACACACAGACACACACATTTTTTAGTGCATTGAGACAAAAAAACTATCAGAAGCAATCACGTGGATTAAGTCTAAAACCTTTTGTTTGACATCTCCCCATATTCAGCGCAGGCTTGTCTTTGTTGTTCCTCTGCCACAGTTGAGCAACTTTTAATAGATGGAAACTGCGACAGTGTCACTTTAACAAGGATACATTGTTCTGTCTGGAAATGCGGGCCCTGTTAACATTTATTGTCACGCAGGCCTCTTTTGCCTCTTCATTCACCAGGTCTTTCTCATGCACTGCACGTGCACACATTAGTTTTTGTTTTGCTTTTGATAATGCTTGAACACTTTTTTTTTCAGTAGCCAGTCATGCCTTTTAGCCTCTCTCTGTTTCCTGTCTCCTCCTCTTTTGCACTGCACACTGTGTGATGACGTCTTTGTGTAATGTGTCTACAGCCTTTTCATTTTTCAACAAGCCCAAAGCATTGAATAAAAGCTCTTTTTTTGCAGTGTTGTCCAGTCTCTGCCCGTGTCACTAATGACTTATTCTGTGACTTTGTCATTTTCAAATTACAACACAGAAAATCTAGGATTATTCTTTCCGCAAGAGGTCTTACATTCCATCGTAATGCACCTGCAACAAATTTAGATTGAGATGCAGTGTGACCAGAATTCGTTTTACAATGTTTGTCGCAGATAGATTTCCAAGATTCATGAGACGTGGATCAGTAAAACAACCAAAAAGTGACTACTGCTTCTGTAAAACTTCTGAACAATTTGTCATTTATATGTAATTGTGTCCTATTTGCCTTCATTTCCCATTGACATTTCCCCCTCTTGAGCATCACTACTTTCAATCTCAAACCAACAATTAGAGCCATCACAATATCTTCTAATATTGGTGTGTAGCCCATCACACTTAACAAGAGGGTCTGTTGGCCTTTTAAGTTGGACGACTGCTGGTGTGTTTGTTCTTTGTTGGTCCATCCTCCTCTCTCCCATCTGCTGCAGCTCATTAGCATGGAAACAGGACCAGGAGCGTTTTCACACATACACACACTGGCCATTAATCAACAAGTCAGACCAGGGTCCATTCCCACACATACACACCGTACCGATGAAAACAAAGACCATACAAACACGTGCACACACGGTCCAATCACGGAAATATCCCAGAGCAAATTTTAATAGAGCCCAACCACACCTCTGGTCTCAGCGGATCAGACCTGGCAACCCAGATTCTATTCCGTCAAAGCAACCTTTTGGGATGTCTGAGTGGTTTTTTTTTAAATACTTGAAGTGATGACTGTTCCCTTGTGGCACCGTCACAGAACACAAGGAGACTTGTTCCCATCAGCTGTTCTCTCTTCTTTCCTCTTGGGCTGAATCGGCAAGTGCTATTGTGCAAATTTGTTATCTAATTTGTCTAGGCTGCATGAATGGCCTCATTGAAGATGGGAACTTATTCCCATGACTGTTTTGGGTAAATTGAAGTGTAAAGGAAAAGCCTTGATGAGGTTGGTGGTGATAAACCATTTTTTCCTCTGTTTTTCTGACTCCTAATTTAGTCAAATGATTACAATAATTTAGATATGGCAAATAACATGAAGTCAAGACAATCGTGTGATTGGAAGGTTTGAATCAATTGGAACCACTTTGCCAAGGAAAGTGGATGTATTGCACCAAAAGAAGCAAAGACGCTGTTTGCAGGTCCCATGGCCTGCAAAACAATGGGACAAAAGGCCTAAAAAGTAAATTACTTTCCCAAAAAATGCTCGTTAGGCTGCTGCATTAGTGGTAAGGTCAGTACACACTTAAAATTTGTGTTTTTGTTGTTATTCTTAAGCTGACTTGATTGATCCTTGAGTTGATGTTGTATAATACTAAAGATTATTATCTCTACTGCCCAGTCAACAAAATATATTTCTTATTCTTTTCAAACAATATGTCAGTTGACTCTGTGACTGAATTATTCTGTTTATTAAAAACTAAAAAACTAAATGGGGGTCAATTTTTGAGACTTTGAGGAACCTGAGAGGCAGAGATCACCATCACCGCAGAAGCACTTGCCCATAATGCAGAAGGACAAAGGTCTGGCCGTCCTGCTGTGTCCAGACACTCCACTTGTTTAAGAGCAGGTATGGCTGTTGTCTCCTCTTACCTGCTTCAAAGAGCCGAAGACAAAGCATCTCCGCCGAGCGACAGGAAGATAGAGGTAGAGAGACATCTGCCGTCTCTCCCTCTCTCTCCCCTCCTCTTGGTCCTCTGTGGCAACATCTGCTTCCTCCGTTGCACTTTCCCATCATGCAGTGGGCGTGTCCTTTGTGCAGCCCCCCTAGCTTTATTGTTCTAGCCAATCATTGTCCCCACCAAGCTGTTCCCACGATGCACCAGTGATGACCAGAAGGCGCTGGTGAAGCTGGTGTATCTGAAGGAATGACTCTGTCCACACAATGTCTTCAACCCCCAGGGAGAGGCGACAATAAACAAAATACAAACAAAAACAATGTGCCAACACCTATTCAAGAGGATGGGAGAAATGAGCTCGGTTGCACTGGGTCTGACTCGCACTGAAGCGCCCCAAACTGTTAACAGCATACAAAAAAGGGCAATTCGATAAAGCTGGTTTCCGGATATGAACAGAACAGAGACGAAGGATTGCGAGAAACAGAGAGATGAGGAAGAAGAGGCGAAAGACCAAGCCAAAGAGAGAAATGGAGCTCTGGGAAAAGATCAGAGCCCAGTCCCTGGGGACGTGCGACAGATGAAGTAGCTGAATAAGCTGTCCGTCATTGTGTGACTCGGGCTGCTGTGGTCATTTCGTTTGTTCAAACTCAACAATGGAGGAAGGCTGAGGAAGAAATCTCTGTTTTCCCACAAGATTTAGCCCCAAAAATCGCTAGTCAGTGTTCTCCCATGTGAGGGGATTTGCACCGGTGACAAATTGAAATGTTAATAAAGTGCAGAGTGGAAAGAGGTGTAAAGTCACGGAGTCACTGTTATGATGCTGTCACTTGTGATGAAGAACTGCAAAAATAGAGAGGCAAAGGTTTGATCTTGGTTTGCCTCCCACAAGTACATGTCTAATAATCAGTGGCAAAGTTTATTCGTTTTGTAAACTCAGAACAAATGGCAAAGAAAAACAAGACAAAAAACAGATGTGATGAGGTAAATTAACTGCTCATTAAACAATACACCCTTACAGAACAAAAAGTAGAACTCACTTTGTTTTGTAATTTTCAGTCACTCACATCAACTTACACAGAGAGAAGGTCATCCAGCATTAAAGTCTAATTGTGGACTTGTTTTCTTCATACTGTATAGAGATCTCTATTAAATTTCGATAATCATTGTTTTCTTTGGTCTCCCTGGTAAATTGAAAATATTAAAAAATGTCTTGTTTGGTTCTTTATTGAGACTTTAAAAATCATTAAGTTATATTTCCTTCTTTCACAAATGAAATGTGTTGCAAAAGGATGAGTAAAATAACAGATTTGATTTCTTTAGAGCTTTTCTAGGTACCCAAAGCGCTTTAAATTGAAACCCATTTTTCATTCACACCACATTCCCACTGGTGATGTTAAGCGTGGCTGCCAGTCTGCACCAAACGGCCCCTCTGACCAACATTCACTGGCAGTCATACGAGGCAATGTGTGTTAAGTGTCCAGTGCCCAAGGACACAACAACCTAGATTTGGACCACCAACCTTTTGGTGATTGGACAACCTGCTCTACCTCCTGAGCTATAGTTGGCCAAAAAAGTCCAGAGAAGTAAAGAGGCTTACAGAGTGGCGAAGTCTGGGACGTTCCACACATAAATCGAAGCACAAGTGTTGGCATCGTCCTTTAATATAAACACAAATGGCTACAGTTGTCATGTCATAAGCTGACAAAGCATCACCAATAACTGGGCTGATTGTGGTAAAAACAAGGCAGGGTGAAAACCTAGAGGAGAACCAAGAAGATCCTCAATCAAGAACCACAACATGAACAGTGACCATCAGGACATCTTCATTAAAAGCTTTTAGACACTTTTAGCTGTTGTTATCATCAAAGATGATGCAACATTGCGCATGTGAAAAACTGTTCAATCCGATTCCAATACAAAAAGCAAAGTTAATTCCCACACTCAAGGGGTTACGTCCCTATTTCGAGTCCACGTCAAGGTTTTCCAACCTTTAAACCACTTTAAATGTCTCAGTTTATGGTGCAGGGAAAACACATAATAAACCCAACATGTAACCCAAAGAGCAGCATGGGTGATGCAGCCGGCTGGAAGGAGTCTCTACCCCCCTCTCTTTCTGTGTGTGGGTGTGTGTGTGTGTGTGTGTGTGTGTGTGTGTGTGTGTGTGTGTGTGCGTGCGCGCGTGTGTGACAGGTGACCAGTGTGCGGACAAAAGAAGGGTCAGTGGCCAAGTGTGAGCTCTTTTCTTCCCACTTTGTCACCCTCTTCCCAGCGATCTCTCCTCATTTTTCTCGCTCGCACACATGCCCGCACAAATGAGTATGGACACACAAATGGTACGCTCATCAGCGCAGTGACACACAAAAATACACCCAAGCACGCATGCGAGAGCAGCATATGAAAGGGCAGATTAATCAGATTATGGCAGAAACACACTTAAACAGCCTGTTCTCTGGATTAGCCACGGTCCTGCCTACTGCCTGTCACAATAAAACGTGTATGCGAGTGTGAGCGAGCGGAGAAAGAAGGGGGACCAACGTGACAATATAGCTTCCCACTCGCATTTATACTTTTGTTTCTTATTAAGTTATGTTCACAACACTTAATAATTTGATTTTGCTTGCTTTTTTTTTGGGGGGGGGGTTCGCACAATCTCTTGAATGTGTTATCAAGTAATTACGTAGACCAAAAAAAAAGAAGCATGCAGTGTCAGATGGAACCTAAACATCCTCATCGCTCCAAAGAACGTGGAACCTGTCCCTACTGATAAGCGTGGTGGTGAACAGACATATTCACGCGAATATGTGACTGATTAAACACAAAAAAAAACAAATCTTTGACCATGAAGAAGTTTGGAGCTCCCCCTGAGAGAAGTTCAAAGAGTGCTGCTCTTATGTGCAGCATATGGCAGCCAGTGACCAGGGCTTTGTCTGACTATTGACACCAGAGAGATGCAGCGAGGGAGGATGTGAGTGTGTGCGACTGTTCGGGGCCGGAGGACAGCCTAGCGCCAACAAAGGACCAGCTTTAAGCCTGTCTCCTGTGATTTTCCAACTCAGCGAAAAGCCATTGTGGCACTGAAAAAAGTTAAGTTAAAAAGCTTAGCATGGTATGTGCTAACAACTGCCTGCTGCATGTGTAATACAAGCAAATGCTTTTTGAGCAGTCACAGTTGCAGTTTTTAGACAGGGCAACTGTGCACAGGTCCACAAGCTGTGGTTGGCAGGCTCCTGCATTTGCTTTGGTGCTTTGCGACATCAAATGAGCTATATGGAGGAGGCTTACATGACAACATTATGTGACACACAGCCAACACGACACAGAGCTATAAATAAAAGAAAAGTGTTGGATAAAAAATGTTTCAGGTGCTCATGTTCCCCTTTCTCAACAAGTTAAGCTCTCCCCGACAGGCCACTCAAGGTTCGTCTACATGCATGTGTGTGTATATGTGTAACACACACACACACACACAGAAACCGACACACACACACACACACACACACACACACACACACACACACACACACACACACACACACACCCGGAGTAGTCGGGCAGGGGCAGCCAGGATTAAATCCAGACTGGTGGTTTCTCCAGTTATAAATACCCCACCGCTTAAAACAAGATCACACACACACTGATACAATATACAGAGCCTCGTAGAAATTCACACACGAAGGGGGAAACCGACGTTAATAAAGATAAAAACCCCGCTCTCTGTCTCCCTCTTTCATTCACTCACATACTCATACACAAAGAGATGGTTCTGGCCTCAAAGCAGGCGAGCTAAGCGGTATATGATTATGGGGTGTGTCTTTGTCTCATTTAGTGGTTCCACAAGGAGACAGTCTTCTGCTGTGTCAGACTAACACACACACACACACACACACGCACACACACACATCCAAATACCACCACACTATCTCTTAGCAACAACTGTTGCTCAGCTCGACTAAATTGGAGTGAAAATTTAAATGTTGGAGTGGCTGTGCACCAAAGTAGGGTCATGTTTTGCTTCTCCAAATGACTATGAACCTACTGCTGACCGTATCTCATAGCTTGGTCATGACTTGACCTGGCATAATAGATACACAAGATGCCTCATCTTATTCTAAGGTAAGAACACTGTAACTGTGCAAACACGGAGCAGGACATTACTGTTCAGTTTCTTATACAGACAAATTCAACACAAGGCTGGTTGCAGTATATTTCATTGATGTTTTATTTTGGAAAAATATTGCGCTGTTTTCCAGCAATAAAAAAATGACAGGCTCTGTACATACAACTTTTTTTTTCTTAAATACAAACACAGTCAAAGGGGTCTCAAGTGCCTAACCACATACATGCATACATACATACATAATTACATACATACATTATCTGACAAATAAAAACAATCCAACTTAAATTAAAACAGGTTTAACAAAAGAATCACAACTTAATGGAGCAAAAAATAATTACATAATTAAATTAAAAAGAATACATCTTTCTTTAGATAGCAAATAAAATTAGAAATGATCCAGGCCACTCGCAGGCCAGGTGATGGTGTCCTTCAATTGACTCATATTGGAAGACTGGGTTTGGGCAGTGCATACATTTGACACCTCATGTCAGTATCACCTCTTCTGTACAAACACAATCATACACACAAATGTGCACACACTCCTCTATAGTGCAATGAGGTCTTGGCAGTTAAGACTAGTTATTCATGAACAGCATCATCAAGAGTTTATGACAATTTTTAGGTAACTTTTTTGTGGATTAAGTAACTGCTGCAATAGTGAATAATAATATTTTCAAACATCTAATCTATTTAAAAAAATGATACAACTGGATAATTACGCTCACGTTTCCTCCACATCATGTTATCATCTCTTCCTTTGTTGGTTTTCTTCTGTTGATTGTGGTGTTTCCTACATTTTCCTGCCCATAAACATTGCTTTGTCACAACTTTCAGGGGTCAGGGGACCAGTATGGCCCAACAGTATCCATATTGGATCAATCTGCAGTCACTACTGGAGTTTGTCAGTTCTCTATCAACTGCTGAGAACCAGCTCAGCCAGGACTGTTTCTGTCAGTGCTGCAGAGCTAAAGGCATCCAGCTGCTGTTCAACTTGCTGTGTTTGGTCAGAGAATCCTAACGGCCGTCATTGACTATTTTTGACAATAAATACAAGAACAGCAGCAGCACCAGCGAAGTCGCTTTATCCTTTACTCTCTGCAGCATTGCACAGACCGTGAACTGTCCAATAATTACGACAGCTTTACACTGCATCATAAAACAGCACATTAACAGTACTACAACAGTACTTCAAACGTTCTAAGTACTCCAACAGTACTACTCAGTTGATTCAAACAGTACTCTATGGTACTACAATATCATCAGTCAGCATCCAAGTCAAGGTTCCATTTAATCAGAAGGGAAATGTCCTGGTACAAGCAGCAAGGAACTGTTGCTGGCCGAGTGCTCACCCAGTACTGTTTCTGTACAGAGTTTGTACCAGTGCTAGCACCGTCTACTTGTCCTTCATCCATAGGACTGAGTCAGCGTGAGACTTGTAGCCACTGAAGATCGAAAAAAATAAAAATGTCCAGTATTTTCTCCTAGTGCTCTGGTGGCACTGCATCTTTGCAAGTCTGCACTGACTCTGCTCAGGCTCGGAGGCACCTTGACTCAAAGTGCTCCAGCACATCCCGGGGAAAAGCAGCAAACATCAGGAGTAGAACCTCCTATTGACAATATGAGCGCTACTGCTCAAGTCTGAGTGTAGTCCACCATACACCATAAGAGGTTGGTCACATCTGTACCAGACTGCTATCACACCTGTAACACAGAGAAGTCAGGGTTAAGACGGATTCCAGCGGGTTTAAAGAAGAAGCAGGTGCTTGTGTGTTGTGCATGTGTGCGCTCTTACCTCCGTCGCAATGATACATTCATCTTTTTGGTCCGACATGACGTAGACTGACTGGTATATGGTGTCAGAGGTACCCTGGTACTGGCTATCAGTTGTATTACTGCATTCAACATCGCTGGTTGACTGGCATTTTTCGTCACTGCCAGGCTGATATTTGATGTCGCTGGTTGACTGGAACTTCAGATCACTTGCTGCTTGACAGTTCAAATCGTAGGACGACAGGTACTTTGCTTCACTGCAACATGGAGCTTCTTCTACTTCATACTTTTCTGATGCATCACTGTGGAGCAAGAAAAAGTAAAAAGAGATTTAGCCACAATGTCCCCCAGGGAAGATATATGGCACTTGACAAAGTGATGACAACATGAGTAAATCAAAGGAGGCCAATGCAGTCAACCTGACAACTAACCTGTTTTGTCTCTTTCTGTATGGCCCCTCTGAGTCAAACTCATCCTGTATTTCGCATTTAATCTGTGGCTCATCGTTCTCTTCTTCTTTACACAGTGACAGTTCTTCAGGCCGAAGCTCATGGACCAGGTTGTACTCCACACTTGCGTAATGAGTCTTGAAGCCATTTTTCTCCGACCCATTAAAGCCGCTGATTCCACTCAGGCCTCCCAGTGATCCGCCAAGGTCTGAGTGATAATCCACCTTCTTGTTGGTGTTTTTAATTGATGTTGTCATCACAGAAACCAGTTCCTTGTCGTTGCGGAGACAATTGTTGGTGGTTGTAAGGTTGTTCATGGTCTCATGGCTGTCACTGTGAACGCTGTCACTGTGGTGACTTGGTCGCTCCTGCAGCTTGACCCGAATGTAGACCACAAGAATAGAGCTGCCAATCAGGATCACAAGAACAAGGAAGACACCGGCACACACAGCTGTCCACGGAAATCTGCTGTCGTCATCCCCCTCCTCTTCAACATTTTCACTTTCTGGGGAGGAATATCGGCGATCGGGTCCATCCACCACCGGCTGACCCTGGGGCACCTCTGGCAAGAGGAACTGGCAGTTGTGACCACCGTAGCCCGGAACACAGGCGCACACATAGCGACCTCCGCGCTCATGGCAGGTGGCTCCATTGTGACATGGGTTGTGATGGCAGCGGGAGATGGGAGAGCTACAGTTTTCACCGGTATACCCTGCAGAAGGAAGAAAAACGTTGAGTCTTTGACAGAGGACGGAAGAGGAAACAGCCGTTGCAACATATCTATGGAGTGCGGCAATACCTGGGGGGCAGTTACAGGTGTAGCCATTTACTCCCTCCTGGCATGTCCCACCATTCTGACAGGGGAAGGAAAGACAGTAGCCAGAGATACCAATGCTGTCTTCACAGTTGAGACCTGAAAAGCCCTCAGGACACTGGCAGAGGTAGGAGTTCACCAGATCCACACATTCAGCACCTGCAGAGGATGAGCAATTTAGACAAAATGCAGAGGATTAGTCTTCAGAGGATTTTAATCCCATGTAAGTGTAGTGAGGGATCTTACAAGACCAGAGGAAAACGCACCATTTAGGCAGGGGTTGGAGGAGCAGTGGTCTATTTTCTTCTCGCAATTAAAGCCAGCGTATCCCATTGGGCATTGGCAGAAGTAACCACCTTCAGGGTTGTCGGCACAACGCCCACCATTGAAGCAAGGTCCATCTGCACAGGTGTTGGCACTTAACTCGCAGTTGTTGCCATAAAAGCCAGCTGGGCAGGTGCATTTATAGCCGTTGTCAATGTCCTATATTGAAAACAATGTTGAAAAAAGTTATGACAAAAGTCTTTCACCTTAAATGTAATTGTTTGAATCTGTCACATGGCATGGATGATACTTACAGTGCAGCTGCCTCCATTGCGACATGGGTTTCCAGAGCACTCATTGACTTGGATCTCACAGCTTGCACCAGTGTATCCGGGCAGACAAGAACAAGTATAGCTCCCCTGGCCAGTGTTGGTACAGGTGGCGCCATTCTGACAGGGCTTGTGGTGCGTACAGTAGTTTAGATCTAGAACATAAAAAATAACACTTAGCAAAATTTCTTCTAATAACTTGGTTAACAACTTATTTCAAATGTGAAATAGAAAGGAGACTAATTGACCAGAAAATGAAGTAATGCTTTGAGTAAACTCACCCTGGTTGCAGAAGAGTCCACCCCATCCCTCCTGGCAGTTACACTGCCAGGGCTGCTGGCAGGTGCCATGAAGGCATCCTGGGTAACGGATGCAGTCGTCACAGTAACGGCCGCTGAAACCCACACGACACCTGAAAACACACAATATATATTAGATGGAGTTCATTCCAGAAACATTGATCTTTATTGTTATTCAATTATTCATTATTCATCTAACTTACTTGCACTCTCCAGGTTTTTCACAGAAGCCATGTTCTTCATCACAGCCAGGTAAACAGATTGCTACATTGAGGGGGGAAAAGTGACAGGTGAATCATTGGGAACACTTTGATAACAATAAAATATTGATAAAAAAAAATAAAAATAAGAAGAAGAATGATAAGAGGAAGAAATTTGTGTTAATTTTTGGATTAGTCTTTTGTTCAGAACATTTTAGTTATTTACATTCAATAATTTCATAATTTTCACCATTATTATTGTTTCTTTTCTCTCGTCTCTCTGCGGTATAAATTACTATATATCTTTCTCTCTGAGACTGTATGGGCCTTCCCTACCCGCCACAGAGGAAAATAAAATGAGGGGTGTTTTAGTAGTGATCGCTAGGCATGAAGTAATTGCTACAGAGTTTAGCCTTAACCATGGGTAGCGCACAGGGAGCAAAGGCAACTTTGGTCAAAAAACTGGGAAAGGAAATCAGCCAACAAACCCACTTTTATAACATGCCTGCTCTCTAACACAAAAACGTTCCACACAAAGCCCCCGTTTTCTCCCCTTGACTCTGGGTCAGAAGTTCTTTTTCTCACCCTCGGACCTTCTACTCCCCTCCGCCCCCCTCTACATCTGACGCTACTCTTTCTGTTCCTTTTCCATTAACCTATACCCATCTTCCTCACCTCTGCTCTTATTCCTCTCCTCGTCTGTGTTGTTTCTCCTCTCCCTCCTCCCACCTCTCCCACTCCCCTCCACCTCTCTCCCTCCCCCCCAGGGCCAGCTGGTCTGTGTGGAGCTAACCACCAGACAGCTGCTCCATTGTCTCCTCTCACCGAGCAGCTGCCCCCTCCACAACAATACACAGCGCCGCTTGGCCAATCATCAGCCCGAGTCGCAACAATACAGGACCCCCACTTGGCCAATCGGGGAGGAGGTTTGGGGCAAGGAGGCCCCAGTGGTCTAATGGAAGGCACGCGGCGTGTGAATTACTGAGGAGCCACTGCGGCTCATTAGAATGGAGGCCTCTGGTGCTATGGGATAACTAACTGACGCCTGTTGCACACGGGCCCCGCATTAGGAGGTGGAAACAGTCCCTTCACAATTAAGACAGAGCAGAGATGAACTATGAGGTGGAATGAATAAACTTTTTGGGAAACTCCTTCCCTCGTGGTGTTAGTTTATGGGTCAACCGTTTTCACTTGACAGTTACATATCTTAAGCTGAACACAAGCCCCCTTCTATGCCATTTGTAGTTCAGTAAACAACACATTATATATACTTTACTATTAGGTGGCGAAACGTAAGAGTCGTGTAAACATCACCACCTGTGAAGGTGGGATTATAAAGCTTGTTCTGCAAACTCCTTTCCCACAAGCAGCTGTCGCTGAATTTAAATATTAACTTGGACGTTAGTAACCTTTTCATGCCCCAACAATGGCCTGTCTTCATGTTGCGCCATACAGCTTCAGCAAGAAAAGTGGCAATAGTAAGGAAAAACCCACTTACATTCAGTACAATATTGCCCCTTCCAGCCGGAGTTGCATATGATCTCCCCTCGCTCGCCACAGGTGAAGTGTCCAAAAGCATCATCCCGGGGCCGACAGAAGACAGAGCAACCTTCTCCATAGTAGTGCTCATCACACAGGAAGCGGTAGGAGTAACGCAGTTCAGTTCTGCCAGATGTCTGCATGTCTTTGGACCACTCATCTCCAACAGCAAGGTGACGCTGCGTGGTGATCCTGCTGATCAGACGATCTGGGTTGTCTGCAAAAATTAATTCAGCTGCGTTATTGGTGGTGTAAACTGCTAAATGCTGTGGGTGACAACCTGCTGTTTGAGAAAATACTCTGCACTTTTCCTAACACAAATGGTGGTGTTTGATCTTCTAGAGAAAGCAAGTCACTTCCAAGTTAAATTCATCTTAAAGAACGTGTTTGTGGCCCCATGCATGTCTTATGGTTCAACTAGTGGACGATCCAGATTTTTAGAAAACAACTTCTACAATGTGAACTGTGCCCTACTCCTATAGAGAGAGCACACAGGTTACACCTGGTGTCGGCCAGCCGTTCCATTATCTGTCCCACCGCGACCAACAAAGACAAGCAGGCGCTCGTGCTGGGGTCAGTTAGCGAGCATTAGTGTTAGAGATAAAAGCAGGACATAAAGATAATGGCAACAAATATCCCGAGTGCAGTGGCAAACCTCGGCAGACACCCACAGAGAACCCTGGGGGGCCTTTTCTTTATGAGGTGGTAAACAAACACACAGCTGCAGTGCGACGAGTTCACAAAAACTCATTTGTTTACATATGTTGGATGTTCTCAGTCTATTTGGAGGCAACACTGATAATATATATTTTAAAATTTAGACATTTAATGAAACTGCATTTCAGGTAAAGGTATTGTTTGCATTAAGGGATGTCCCTTGGGTCTTGACTTAATAGTCCGAAACACTTTATCTAACTTTATCTTGGGCGTAACTCCAAGTGAAGATCAGCTACTGTGGGGTGGGGGGGACAACAAAAAAAACACAACAAAACAAAGCCACTCTCAACCGGCTCCTCAGTCTTTGAGTTACACTGTTCAACTGTGTGGCTGCCACCCACCTGTTGTCAGGTCGTCCAGGGAGTCAGTGTGCAGAGCCTCTATGATCAGTGAAAACGTCCCCTGAGGAGAAGACAAGAAGAGGGAGAGTCAACAGCTGCTTGGCCTGCAGGCCTCCTCCCTCCCACCTCCTCCTCCCCTCCGCTGGACAACACGGGGCCACGGCGAGGCCTCCCAATAAACTTCACAGCCTAATTCCCGTGTTGATTAGGGGGCCCTAATAAGGCCCACTACCTGCTCCCTCCCCCCTCTTTCACACCCCCGCTACTATCACACTCTTGACACCGCCGTAAAAAACGAACGAGGCGGAATTTCACGCTGCGCTGCCAATGATGTGCCAGCTCAGAGGATGTTAAATTTCCCACCACGGCTGCTCTGCGGAGACGTAGTAGCGTTTGGTGAGGGCAAAAAAAAAAACAGTCCCGTCTACACGCGCGCGAGCGAGCGCGGACGCACGCGCGCGCCCTCCCTCTCCTCCTCCACCTCCTCCTCCCCTCCCCGTTTAATCCTACCAAAGAGCACTGGAATACTACAATAGACCCTCTCACACAGTGCTGACAAAGACCTTTACAAGTGTTGAGTTTGGGAGCATCTGTTGCGTTTTGCACTCTTCAAAGCCAAAACGTCCCAGTGGATGGATGAGGACTGATAACTTAACAGTTGGCCAATGAATTTTCTCCCCTTTAGACACGTGACATCGGTCATGGCAGAGAGTTGATGATAAATATTACAGCCGAGAGTGTGGGGGGTGGTGGGGACAGAAAACACAAAATAAACTCATTATAATTGAATAAAAACATGCTTAGGGAAGGACAGCTGTGACTCACCGGCCACGTGAAGCCGAAAGAGAAGCGGATCGGGTTGGTGAAGCTGTCCGCGTTGGTCTCCGGGACCTGGAAGGAGTTGGAGCCGAGGACCGGAGTCACTGCGCCCCCGTAGGTGCAGGGAGGCTCCGGGGAGACGTTGGCCTGGTAGTGCTTGAGACAAACCCGAAAGAAAGTCTTGCACTCGCACTGCTGGTGGTGGCCCTGCGGATGCGCAGCGCCACCACCGGGACAGCAGTTGCCGTTCCCCGATGCCCCTTTCTTGTTGAGGAACTCCTGCAGCTTCAGCTCGAACACCCCAGAACATAAAACCTGCAAGGCACGTGTGATCAGACCGGCGTGTGAGGACTGGAAGTGTATGTGAACAAACTACCTACAGAGAGAGGCCAAAATGACACCTTGTAAATATACGGTCAGGTGAACAGCGGTTACATTTACCTGGCAGGTGAGTAGAGAGGAGACAACCAGGAACAGACACATGCGTCCCATTGTGTTGACAGCCCTTCAACAAGCAGTGAAAGCTCCACGGGTCCGTGTCGGTCCGGCTCAAACAAACATGGGGAGGTTGTTTTTTTTTCCCCAGAAAAGTTTTCCGTTAAGCCACAGCGAAGGTGAATACTTTACGCGTAGAAATACAAGGAGGAGCTTTTCCTTTTTGGTGCGTCTGTCTTCTGCCTCCTTATTATTTCCCCATAAAAAAGAGGCAGGAAAAGTTTTCAAGTTTGAAGTAATCCTCAGCAGAAGTTCATGAAGTTCCCGGTGGAAATATAATAATAGTTCCAGATCAATCGTCGCAACAGACAGAGGCAGCTTTTAGGTGGCCCCTGTTTGTTCCCCCAACTTAAATGATAATGATATGCTGATCCTGCGTGTCCGCGCCTCTGTGTCTCGTTCAGTGTTACAGTGCGTGAGTCTGATGGGTCTGTGGCCCCGCACAGGGTTTTATACCGAGCCAGCAACCAAGGGGTAATAAGATGCAAATGAGCCCCTCTGCTCCTCTCCTTCCCCTCCCTGCGCCACCGCAAGTCCGCCCCGATGCCATCACAAAGAAGGAGGAACGGGGGATGGGAGAGGGAGGGGGGCGCACACAACTTTTGCAACCCCCCCTCCACCCTCCACCCCCGCCCCCACCCCACCCCGTCCTATCTTCCTCTCAAAGGGACAGGCCAAATGGCTAGTATAGTAAGCTGTTAAATGTGCAACAAGTCCCTGCCTCCCCCTGATGCCTCCCTCCTGCGTGCACGACTCAACGCACGGGGCCATTTACATTCCGACAAATATTTTAGCCTCAACACGAAGTCCGTCACATCGCAGCATCATGAGGAAGGAGGGGGGGTTGCGAGGGGGGTTCATAAGCGACGGCGCAACCTGGCCGTCACCGGCTACTTGGGGTTATGTTCAGGCTGGCTGTCGGCTGACCGTACAGCCTGCCAGCCAGCCAGCCAGCCAGCCAGCCGTCCCAACTGCGCCGCAACGACCATCTGCTTCCCCGCATTCCTATGGTGTTACCCCTGCCGTGGATTTTACATGTTCACACCCCCCGAAACAAGTCGACCTCTTTCTGCTCCCTCTCACAATACTGTATTTATTCAGTGCGATGTGCACACCAATTTGTCGCTACGAACAAGGCAAAGCTTAAATTAAAATCAGTTTTTTTTTTGTTTTGTTTTGTTTTTTTTTTGGGGGGGGGGTTAGAATTTAATTTTAAATTCACTGCCACCATTATGGCCGAAGTATTTTACCTTACTAATACAAGCTAATGGGTGTTTGGGATAATGTTTGCGCAAAATACGCACGACCAACCAATACATTGATCTATACTATAAATAAATATTGAATTCATCCTAAAATACGACTTTCTTTCGGATGACAACAGTGTTCATGTTATCAAAAATAATGGGGGGAAATAACTGAAGCCTGTGCGCAACAACGCACCAGAGTTTGGCACAAGCTTGGCTGCAGGCCAGCACACCTAAACCTTTATCTGCGCACGCCCCATGCGTTTCCCTTGCTCGCTCTCTGGACTAAGGCAGTAAAAAAAAAAAAGGAGAAGAAGAAGACCCGGTGGTGTGTCACTCGCGTGGCTGTCATTAAGAGACTTTAGATGGGCAACAGGAGGGGGAGGACGAGAAGTGGGAGGAGGAGGGGGCATCGAGGGAGTAAAGTTTTTGTGCTTTCAGCTGTATGGTAATTGGGCCGGCAGCACCTGCTCTCTCACAATAATGCAGCACCAGAGCAGAGAGAGAGAGGGAGAGAGACAGAGAGGGAGAGAGAGAGAGAGAGAGAGAGAGAGAGAGAGAGAGAGAGGATAAGAAGAACTGCTATAAATTGCTAAAGTCTTTTTCGTCCATACACCAATCAAAAGCACGTAGACCACAAATTCCAATATCCAATACCATTGAACAGCATTAAGTCAGGCAAGGTTTGCGTGCGCAGACTTTGGCACTTCGCACCGAGTGCACACGTTGGGGTTCCACCGTCTTCATTTGCATATGGGACTGTGTTTATCCGCAGAAAAATGCGGAGAATGAATTGGCACTTGTTGGCAGCATGTCACCGTGAGCTCATCTCCTGCTTGGTAACCGAAGACAGAAGAAATTTAATAAGTTCAGCGGCGCGCGCTCCTGCGCGATGTGGTTACGGACACAAAATGTGTTCCCGAATGGAGCTATTTTCTTTCTTTTTTTTTTTTTTTTTTTCTTTTTTTACAGATAAAGTGTGTGTGTGTGTGTGTGTGTGTGTGTGTGTGTGTGTGTGTGTGTGTGTGTGTGTGTGTGTGTGTGTGTGTGTGTGCGCGCGCGCGCGCTTCATTAACATCTCTGAATTGACACCGCTCCGTCTGAATGTTTTGGGTCTCCTGTTTTGCCCCAAAACAAAGACTTTATTCAAACAAACGGCGTGTGCTGAAATAATATTGACAAAATGTACTTCAGCTTTATCTCCAGCTACAAAACAGAGACACCGCGACGAAATAATCACCATGAGGCATCTTAAAGTCTATCATGTCAACACATATGGTGTTATTGTGCGCTCCTGCCTGCGCTACGGACTGTGACGCGACCGTCTCTTTAATAGGTGCGGCGATCAGTGTTGGCGGCCGCTGTGTATGGATGCGACGGCGTGTCCATGAAGTGCTCTTTACGCCCTTTCAACTTGATTGAGGGGCCTTTAACCTTAAACTTTAACACTATTATCCGTGCTTGCCAAAGTCTTTCCACATACCCGCATGTGTGTTTAGTCGGAGGACGCCGCTCCGAGCTGCTCATTTCATTTAACCAGTTGATTTCAGCCCCCTCCTCAATGGCACACAATGCCCCGATGTGGCGTGGCGTAAAATCCCTCTCTTGAGGCCCTTTATTTACACTCATCTCCACGTACAGAGGTTCCCGGTGCTCTTTCTATCCCTCCCTGTATTAGGCCAATATACCATCAGTCATTCATCACCATGACGTGGCACACATTTTCCGATTAGGCCAGCAAAGCGTGACCGAGAGGCATGGTGAGACGGAGGGAGCTCCACCCTCCTCCAGCAGCGGCAGCGGCAGCAGCAGCGAGGAGGAGATGTTTTCACCTTAAACATAATTTATGCCAGGAGATTCTCTTAATTGTGTGTGGAGAGGAAACAGCGGCGAGCGACTCCTCCCTCCCCGACCCCCGTGCCTGCGCGTGCGCGTCTGCGCGTGAAGGCGCGCGTGTGAGGTTAAAAAATTGTTTAACTTGGGGTTGATTGTTTAACTGAAGTGCTCTCCCATTGTCCGAGAGTGTACGTGTGACTGCGCGTGCGCGCGCGCGCTTCCCCGTGCATGCTCGCTGGGCGTGTGTGTGTGTGTGTGTGTGAGAGAGAGAGAGAGAGAGAGAGAGAGAGAGAGAGAGACTAGGAGCTCTGTGACACGCGGGGGGCGGCGGTGGTGGGGGGGACAACAAAGGAAGAGGTCTCGCGCCCCGCCGCCCATTCATCCCTTTCTCTCGCGGAGTAATTCCCATTGATTCTTATTGAACGGCGAGTCGCGAGCCCCTCAGGGGAGAAACCGTGTGATTTGTGAAGGGTCGCGAGGACAAGACACGCCCCTCCTCGAGCCCCGGCCATCTGCTCACCAAACGCCACAACACAAACCAACTACCAAATGGCTACATTCACTTCTAGCTCAGGGTTAAACCTCTTGAGTTTTTTTATTTTTATTTCCTGTCAGTTTCTCGTTTCTTTCGCACCACCACACCGTCAATCAGCTTCTCCTCACATGTGTGTGCTCCTGCTTTTACCTCTTCCTCCAAGTATTGCTCCTCACAGTGCTGACCAACTAGCTAACAGGCTTAGGCACTGTAGATGGCTGCTTGATAGCAGCTCTCTCCAGGCCACATCACAGTGGAGGCATGCGAGAGGTATGAGGTGGCCATATGGCCTGTGTGTGTGTCAGTGTGTGTGTGTGTGTGTGTGCGTACATGCGCGTGTGAGCGCAGACACCAACGAAGAAATGGATGGATGGCTGTCGTGGGAACCTCATCAACATTGCCATCACACCAGCTCCCCGCACATAAACACACACGAGTGCACACGCTGCCTCGGCCGTTGCTCTGGTCAGCTGGTCACTTACAGAAGTCAACGTTTACAGGGGGCTTGGATCACTCAGGGCAATTGTCTGCCCTGTTTTGTTTTGTTTTTCAAGATGTTATTGGATAGATAGATAGATAGATAGATAGATAGATAGATAGATAGATAGATAGATCTTTTATATGCAAATATATCATTGTGAAATTATTGTAATATATTGTCACAATATCACTTATACTGTTTGATATATTTCTATATGACCCCATTGTCAACTACATATTTTGCTCAACTGTGAAATTCACTGTTTATTGGATAGCGTTTATTGAGCTTAAAGCAAACAAAAAGAAAAACCCCTTGCATTTTAGACAAATGACAGACTCCCTTCTCCCTGAGATCCGTGCCCTGTGGCCCCCTGGGGGTCCTTGGCTGTTAGTTTGAGAACCTGTGGCCTCTAGCAGCAGGATTAGCCAGGCCAGCTGCCCAGAAAGACCCTCGGCCCTGGACGCTGACACCAGGCCTGACCCCTGGGTGGCTACTATCAGGGACACTGAGGGGCTTTGGACAGCACTTGCTGTGTGTGTATATATATGTGTGTATGTGTGTGTATTGTTCATTCAGTCGGACAACTGTTGAGCCAGTACAGATTTGTGCAGCGGTGTTCTTTGTACGTGTGTGTGTGCGTGCTTGTATGGTCAATTCTTTCCGGGGGTTAACTGCTGATCCAGTACAAATGGGAGGTGTTGGGGTGGGGGCAGTTGTGTGCTCCTGGAACATCTGCCTCTGTTTCTCCTGAGTCAAGCCCTGGTCAGGGGCGGGAGGGGAGGGGGGGCGGCAACAGAAGGAACGAGCACAAGGGGGAGAGGAGTATGAGGAGGAGGAGAAGGAAGAACCAATGTAAGAGGAGGAGGAAGTTGAAAACATTTTCAATAAATGGCCAACAGACCAAAACAATGAAAAGACCACTCTGGCTTATATTGTCCATATTTTGTGACATTGGTTTTTATAAATGCACTCTCCAGAAATAATAAGCAATCTGTTGCTCAAATTAAGGTGGTAGTTACAATAAAACAAAAAAAAAGAAACCAAACAAAACCTTTAGTATCATGATAATGCCTCAAAACATCAATACCATTTGCAAGTCTACAAAACACATTATAAGAAACCCTAAAAAATAAAATGTGGCTAAAATAGTTACTGTTTTTTCTTCAGGTTCTGCACACCAACTAATGAGATGACGATCACCTTCACTTGTTGACTTCCACAAAAAACAGTTCCTCTTCATTTCTCAATTGAAAACCTGTGCAGGTGTTAGATATTGTCTATCTTGTGTTGTGTCCTTCATTTGTTCTGTTGCTCGAGTGATGATGCAGTGGGTGGATGGTTAAGCTTCTAAATAGATGTTGTTTTTTATAGGATTTAAAATAGCAATAGTCTGATGAGCAAGCTATCATGGACCATGGACACAATATCTACCCTGCAAACAAAACACCTGTTAATTAACTATAGAGTCACTCTTGTTTTCCAAAATACACTTTAACCATGACCATGAAACAAATTTCAACACAGTCATGGCTATTTCTAATTTCAAATGTCTTTGTTAGCTTCATGGGAGTGGTGGTCTTAACTCCCTTGTGCAATCACTGGAGGCAGATTTACAACACAGGTCCTCCTTATTTAAGGATCAGTTGACTGGGAGGGGTGGATTGTCCTCCCCGTCTTCAGAGCATCTGGCTGAAGAGCGACGGATGCTGACAGCTGGACTGACATCCAGCATATGCCCCTTTCTTTATTCTTGCTCCGTGCACACAATAGAGTGGAAGGGACAGGGGTGATTTGTGTAGAGAAGGTAGACCTAATAGCTTGTGACGCCAGAAAAGAAGCCCTATTCTTCAGGAGAGCCTGGAGAGCAATTAGGCCATCTCTGATCCCAGCCTGGGGAGCAATAATGATGGGAGGACTAAGCTCACAAAATACTCAAATGGCCATTTGCATTGAGAGCCCGCGTCTAAGTTTTTGGATTGAAAAAACTACATACAAGTACATCAGTCATTGTTTTAACCTTCTCAAATAACTTTGTTTATTGTTTTTGGCATGCACACGTTCTGATAAATACGTCAGTGATAAACTTAGGTTGCCACTCTCATTGTTCTGTTGTGCCTCGAGCGCCGCGCACGTGCGCTTCTTGTGTGTATGGCAGCGTGATGACGTCACGCGTAAACGTAGGAGGCGCTTCCGAGTTGCTGCACACTGACTGACTGACTGACACACGCCGCCTTTAAACGCTGAAATCTTAAAGTAAGTGCGCGCCATGTGAAAACTGGCAGCGAGCGAAAATGTGATGAACACGAATATGCGTGTACGACGAGTCGTGCGTCAGGACAGGGGCCGCTGTTGCCTCGGAACAGAGTTGTCATGTGGATTGAAGCTAAGCTAGCCGTTAGCAAAAACACTCGTTTACCTTCAGATTGAACCGAGTAACGGGTCTGTTTCACGTCTTCGGGTGCAGTACTCAATGCGTACAAGTACCGCCAAATGTGATGCAGTCTATTGCAGTGACCATTGTAACATTTTCTGTAAATACGCTATTCGTTTAAACTTGCACTCCGCTCAGTTAGCCTCTCTCCACGTTTGTCACTGTGTTCCTTTCTCTGCAGGGATGGGTGTGAAGGGTCTTCAGGGGTTTCTGGACCGCTGCTGTCCCCAAGCGTGTGTTCCTGTAGACCTGAAAGAAATGGCCGGACGTCATGTCTCACAACGTACTGCCGAGTCTCTCACAAAAAAAAAAAAACCACAAACATTTAAATGACAAAAAATATTTAAAAGACTGTCAGAGTGGTTCTGATTGGAAAGTGATACATAGAACATGTTTCATAAATGACTTTATGTACTAAATGGAAGAAAGACAGTTCAGCAGATAATACTCAAAAAAGTAACTATAAGTCACACTTTTTAAAATGACATTTGTGTTGTATTTTTCTCCTCTCATTTAGACCCCACTCTTGTTGTGGACGGCATGGCCTGTCTGAACCACTGGTACTCATGTGAGGACTGGCTGTGTGGCGGCCAGTGGAAGGAGTACATGAACATTCTGAAACGTTGGGTGGAGGCCTTCACCGTAGCAGGCATCAGACTGGTCTTCTTCTTTGATGGAGTGGTGAATGAACAGAAGAGACGAGTGTGGGTGAGAACAGAAACAGCAAATGTGGTTGAAGGTTTTTTTGCCCCCCCTGCTGCTTCAAAGAACTGTATTAAATGTTGTCACATTCATGTTGTCGTACACATTTTGTTATGATGCCAAGAATGATTCAGCACCTTAACTTGAAGGACGAAGTTGTTTTGGAGCAGTTAATTCAGTAAAGCCGTCCTGCATATGCCGTCTTCTTTTTTAATGTTCCAGGTTAAAAGGAGGCATAGGGTGAATGGGGAAATTTCTAAAATATTTCGCTACGTCAAGTCACATGGGAGGCAGCCTGGAAGACATCTCTCTTGCCTTCCTTCGGGTCTGGCGTCATTTACAAGCTTTGCACTCAGGTTAGCACTGGAAGACCAGCGGTGATGCAGTGGCTCTCCTCAATAAATGTATTATTAAAAATGCAGAGAAACTTGAAACTAAGCAACTTGAGGCTTTTTATAGATTTGTTGATGGTTCAGTTGTTACAGTTTATTTGACTTTTTAAATACATCTTTGCTTGTATTAAAGTGGATTTAATTCGCGATTCTTTATTTGTACAGGTCACTGGGTCAGGAAGTGTATTTGTCGGTGCAAGAGGCTGATTATGAGATAGCCAGTTATGCACGCCAGCATGGCAGTATGGGCATCCTGGGTCAGGACTCGGACTTCATCATATATGACAGGTTTGTTCAAATGAAATCATTTTGCTTTCTTATACAATACACATTGCATCAGAGTTTTTGCAGAACATCCTATTGTTCAAATGTTTATTTTGGCTTTATATAGATTTTCGTCTTTACACAGTGCCCCCTATTTGTCTGTGGCAAAGCTGCGGATAGACACCCTGACCACTGTACTCTACGACCGACAGAAGCTCTGTCAAAGTATTGGATTGGCCACCACTCAGTTACCACAGCTGGCCTGTCTTCTTGGAAATGATGTGGTGTCAGAGGGTGAAATGCAACACGTCAGGGATGAAGCAATGGCAAAATACAGGTGTTTGGAGTTTTAGTTTGAGGTTCGCTAAAAACATTGTTTCTGTGCTGTGTGTGTTTAAGGTGTATTTTGTTGATGGATACAGTTAAAGTGACAAAAATACATCACAGCATAGTAATGTGTATGACTCCACAGGGAAAAGGCTCAGGCACCCCTTTCTGATGCTCCCCAGGGGCAGACGGTGCTGGCAGTATCCCACCTCCTGAGCTCCAAGTGGACCAGTGACATGGAAGAGACTGATCTCATCCCAAAGTCTTTAAACGTGTCAGCTTCTCAAAGGAGGAAACTAAAAGCTGGGATTTGCTCCTACTTGCTGCCTGGACATGAGGCACTTCAAGGAGGTGACATCTCTGCACCCTCGTGTGTCCCTGCCTTTGAGAAATGTGTTAGTGCAGAAATATTGAAGGCAAGTCTGTTCTGACTTTTTCATTTTTATGTAACGAATTTAGCTTTGAAACTTGACATTGGGCTTTTTCACAGGCTTGTAAAGAGCAACACATCGCCGTGGAGGGTTACATGGTGTACTGTGTTCTATGGGAGGGAATGGCTGAATGCAGCAACACTCTGGAAGATGCAGATGATGCGGAGCTGCTGCCTCAGGCTCTCGTCTTCAAACCCTGCCGAAAACACGTGTATGGGCTGCTGTTGCTAAACGGACACGAAGGTAATACGCAAAACCAGATTGGTCACACGTGAACAAATGCGCATTCTGTGGTTGTTTTTAACTCTACGGTCCAAATTGTTATGTTTAAATCTGACTGACCTGTGTTGGTGTTGCCAGGTAGCAGCATAGACCCTCCAGCTGTAAGGGAATGGTTTGTCTACCCTGGAAACCCCCTGAAGGAAGCTGACATGGTGGAGCCGGTCCCAGTCTGCCTCCCATCTACCTGTAAGTGTCTCAATGGCTGTCTTTGTCATTTTGTTCTTGGTTGACTTGAACTTTGCCTACAATTGTGTTCAATCCATACAAGTAATGTATAAAGGAAGAATCATTGGAAGCTTTTCTTGTTACTTTTTTTCAATGTTTCTAGTTTGCACATTCATATATATACCAGTTTTAAAATTTTTTATTTGTTCACCTATATATGGACTATGTTTGCAGTATGTGCCAAAACCTTCCCCGTGTTTTCTCCCTGTCTGGATGTGTAGGTGAAAAACCCAGTCTGGACTTGTTGTGGTTTGGTCGTGGTCCTGAAGTCCCTGCTCTTCGTCTTACCTCCTTCCTGTCTATCTTTGATTGCCATGACTTCTCCAGCCTGTACGGAAACATTGAAGACTCCATGTTGACTGCTCTCTGCCTTGTCACCTACATCGCACTACAGGTAGCGTCACCTTCTTATTGGACTTTTTTTTTTATGCGGTGGAGTGGAGGTGGGGTCAGAACAAATGACAGAGAAAGTAAAGAAGTCTTTCTAAAAACCAAACTCAAATAGCTTTGACTACTAAAGACAAAAGCCTTGCCTTATGTGAATCGTAATGTTCCAAAGAAGGGAATAATTAGCAGCAGATTGGTCCATTTAGTGTAATGAGTCAGTATTGGGATTTTATTGTACCCTTAAGTCCTATAAATTACGTAAATATGTCAGTCACTATTGAGAAAAAACAAAAAATGACTGTTAAACAATCCTATAAATGGAGATAAGTGTTGTTTTATGTATGACACAAGGATTTAATCCATTTCATCCACTGTATGTTTGAGTTCACAAAGGCTCATCCCTAATTACATGACTAGAATGCATCTCATTTTTATATGAATGGTTTGTTTTCATTTTTATGAAGTCATATGTTTGGATTTAGCCTTGCACTAATTTCAAAATAATATGTTTAGGTGTAAAGTGGTCGATAGCTGTCAAATAAGTCAGAACGTAGGATCCCCAGTTCAAACCAAGCAGGTCGTGGTTGCAGTGCGGCACCTGATGATTCACGTCAACAGAAAATAAAGCACTGAATGTGTTTGGTTACAATTAAACACGCAAGTTGGCTTTTGATGTGGGAATTGCATCCATAACATATACAACAATGATTATGCCTCTTTGTAAACTTGTGATTTCAAGCTAAACATCGCTTGTTGACGGTCTGTTCTGCCTTGTTTTGTCACGGCTTAATGGTGGGCCACCCTCACCCACTGGGTGCCCGGTTTAGCCTCGGTAACTGCCCATTGTAACTTCAGCTCTTGCGTCAACAACTGCTGTGATAGCCATCCAGGGGCTTTGAATGTCTTAGGAGCCATTGCAGCCTAGAGCGGCGCTGCCCTTATTTTGGTTGTAATTCTCGTACCATAAACATAAGCACCATTTGTAATCCTGTTAAAATCCTCGCTCTCCAGAGAACCAGCGCAGAGATTTGCATTTTATGCTGGTACGTTTTGCCGTAGACATCATTTCACTTCACACTGACACACCAAAGATCACAGGATTGTATCCACCTGCAGACTGTGTGTCACCTTCTGGCAGATGGCAAACAAAGTTATGGAGCAAATTCATGTGTGAACTTTTGTCTCAGAACAACACTGCTGTCTTGACTTGTGTTGTATACTGATTGTTATGATACACTGATATAATCTCTATTTCAAACTCTCTTACTGCCTTCTAAAAGGTGATGCTTGTGGTAGTGCGGCGGCGGCGCTAAACAAGCTTGCTTCTCACTCATGTCACACTCAATCACGCGTTGCAAGCTTTCTTGGGAGACTCAAATCTCTTGAATGCGAAATTCTCACGTTTCATGCACACAAACTGAAAAACTTGAGATGTAGAGAAGAAACCTTTGAGTCATGATTGTCTCATGTACACTACCAGGCAAAGGTTTGGACACACCTTTTACACTTGTATTGTTTCCTACATCATTCCATCTGTGTTCATATGTAGTTTTGATGCCTTCAGTGAGAAACTGCAATGTCAATAGTCATGAGAATGAAAGAAAAGACATTAAATTCATAGGGCGAGTCCAAGCTTTTCACTGGTAGTGTATAATATTAAAGTTTTTGTCCATTCAAATGCCTGCCAGTTGCTATCAGTAACCAAAAAAAGGTGCAAAGACACACAGCTGGGCAGTTTGCAGTAAAGGGAACCTGAGGAGACACAAGTGTGAGTTCGACTTGCCCCTACATATTTATTTGACTTCACACCTGTAAATGGGAGGACAGGCAGACATACAGGCAGACCCTTGGGAGCCAAACATGTGAATGAATGGGGGAGCAGCCGCTGGACAGCAGGGTTTGTTTGATGGCCCATTAGATGAGCTGGACAATCCAAGTGAAGCAGACACGCTGACAGACAGCATAAGCCGTTGTTGTCCAATAGCTGCTGCATCTAGTCACTCCTTTATTTAAATAACTACAGGGCTTGTTTGTTTTGGACACAGCCAGGCGGCCACGTCGCTGCATTCAGCATTGTTCTGCTGTCTGCTGAATTGTTGCACTGAGAGCAGACACAACAAACTGACCAGCACAGAAAAAAAAGCTGGTGGCATGTGATTGACTCGAGTGACCACTTATTTTCTCTCTCTCTCTCCCTCTCTCTTTCTCTCTTCCTCTCCCTCTCTCTCTCTCTTCCTCTCTTTCTCCATCTCTCTTTCTCAGATAAAAACACTGTCTTTAGAGGACTTGGATGCTTACCTGAGTCAGGCTGTGTGTCTGAGACTAAAATCTCCGCAGGAGCTCCAGCAGATAAAGGTCAGTTGCAACAGCAAACAGAGTGACACATAATTGCACTGATGGTAAATCAGAATTAATATTAAACTTTGTCTTTTCAACAATTTTTTTTTTTTTTTTTTTTTTTTCAATTTTCAATTGTTCGGTCATAATGGGCTTCGAAATTGTTGAGTTTCCTGCTGCGAGAAGACATTGTCCTCGCAGTTTACTGTAAACAAGGTTCTTTGGTGACAAACAGTGCAGAGACGGTGCTTCCAGTAATAGAATGTGAGGACGCAAATACATAGAAAACACAAATAAAATGCCAATTTAGTCTACAGTAAAAAAAAAAATAAAAAAAAATAAAATAAACTCTAGAATCTACGATTATTTAATAAGGGGACTCAAACCAATGATGTCACAGCTTAAGATGACAATGATGTGCTTTAATAGTCCAAAATTGATGGATGTTCTCCTTTTGTTTTCTTTTTTTAGTTTTTTTTAACAAACAATAATTTAAAACATGTTTGATTTAGTGACAGACTGCTGTGGTTGGAACTGATTTAAGAGCTACACATCAGTTACATCAGTTCACAGTGTGATCAATAACTCTAATAGTCAGTGGTTTCCATGCTAATCAAAACTGAGAGGCTGGAACAGTTTGTGTGTGTGTGTGTGTGTGTGTGTGTGTGTGTGTGTGTGTGTGTGTGTGTGTGTGTGTGTGTGTGTGTGTGTGTGTGTGTGTGTGTGTGTGTGTGCGTGCGCGTCTGTCAGAGAGGCGACAGCCGCCTGTCTGTCTTAGCTAATGCTCACCACATGGAGCTATTTAAGCACACTGCCCGCCCGCCGGACGCGCACACACACACAAACACATGCGGTCTTGCTTTTGTCTCCCTCCCTCTCTCTCTCCCTCCCTCTCTCTCTCTCTCTCACTTGTGTGTTCTCATGTTCCTCCGCTCTTCACACACGAGCACTTTCTCTCTCCTCGTCTCTGCCGGGTCCCTGTCTGTGCGCCTGCACGCTCCCCTGACACTCTTTTGTGTCCTTTTTTCCAGTGGCTCATTGTTTTCACAAGGTGAAGCTGTGTTTGACTGAAGGCAGGTGGCTGGCAGGGCGTGCGCGTGTGTGTGTGTGTGTGTGTGTGTGTGTGTGTGTGTTAATCACTGTTATCACTGATCTCTGTGGACAGGTGAGGACTGAGAGAGCGCACACACACACGTGTGCACACGCTGATCATCTGCCTGCTGTCGTTGCCTGAAGTGCCGTCCTACTTTATTTTATCCCCCTCCTCTGTTTCTTCTCCTCGGTTTTCATCTAAAACTTTCAGTACTCTCTTTAAATTGAAAGTTGATATTTGGTCTTAATAAACTTGTAGGAGGAATGTATTTTTATATTTAGTTCATATTCCTACAATTAAAGTTTTCTTGTCTCTCCTTTTTTATTGGCTTGTTTCCCAAGCGAAAACTGCATCAATGCAAGGCCTTGAGCTGGTTCAGGCAGACAACTCAAGGCTGCGTGTGTCATGTGACTGATCAGCTGATCGGTCACATGCTCTCCTCACCTGGGCTATTTAAACCCTCCCAACATCCTGGTTATTCCTGGCCATGCTGTTGCCACACTGTGCTCGCTGCCCTGCCTGCTTCATGCTTCTGCTGCTCTGTGTGGTTAATGCTGATCTCCTCTGACTAGCGTGCCAACTGCTGCGCTGCTGTTTGCTGTCGATACGCTTTTTTTTTTCCAATCCTACCACCTCCCCAGCAACCACCAGCAGGCTCTGTTTCTATAAACTCCTGCAGGGGGTTTGCTATTCATCCCTGTGGTCGTCTGTCGAGCAAATCATTTGCAGTGAAGGAATAGATCGAGACAGGGCCGGACGGCAAATTTTCTTTGTTGCTTCTTTACGTGCTGCAGCCGCACACAATGCTGAATAAAGATATTGCTTTCAATTCAGAGTTGTCTTTTAGTTGTTTAAAAAAAAAAAAAATGATCAAGGCCAGAAGACCACCAGAAAAGAGTTTATTCCCAGGGTGACGTCACAACGTCGCGTGTGTTGTTCTGATTGGCTGCGTCGTGGCGTGTCTGTAAGTGACGTTCTCCAGAATCGTTCCGATTGGCCAAGTCGATCATGTGAGTTTCAGAGGCATGATGGGAAGTGACACTGCTGCACATGTTCTATGGGCCCGTTAATGCGGAAGTCAAAAACTTTTCCGGCACATGCGCTGGGTGGCAACTTCATTGAAATGAACGGGCCGCCGTGCTATGCAGAAATCTGCCTCTTCCGTGTACAAGAACAACTAAACCAAATGTATGACCGCAGTTTTTTCTTCTTCTTTTTTCCTTCTTTTTCTCCCTTCCTCTGCTCACAGCTGCCTTCCCTGTGCAGCCGTGCGGTGCAGCTGGGATCTCTGTACGTCCGAGGGCTGTGCCACCTGCTGGGAGCCAACTGTGCCAGCGGCCGCCCGCTGCCCAGCGCTGCCCTGATGCCTTGGCACAGCTTTGACGGACGCCTCTTCCACTCAAAGTACCTGCTGGCGCACAGCGGCGTGGACAATACCGCGCTGCTGGAGGGCGACGTGAGTGAAGGAAGGCCGGCAAAACCGTTGTTTCTGCACCAGTCGGGCTTGTTTTTATTTACAATGCAGGGAGCTGAGTGATTTTTTTTTGTTTGCCTCTCTCCCACCCGCAGGCGTCCTGTTTGTCTCTGTTCCTCTGCCTCAGGGAGAACCTAGTAGAAGCCTGCAGGACGCGAGGCAGAGTCCTGCAGTCCAGACCCGATCCACCGGGACGCAGAACCGCACCAAAGTTCAGTGACGGAGAGACGCATGCAGGTGAGACATACAGTTCATACGCGACACCGCCTCCACCTGAAGTGAGCGGTCACATGGTCCAAATACTCATGTTCTTGGGTAGATTATTGCTATATCTGTAGCACTCCTGAAAATGGATTTTTTGTGAAAATCTACACCATGAACCTGCAAAACAGGCATTGCACCTGACCCACAAGTTACCAACAATAATGGAAACAAATGAAATCAGCCCAACTCGTTGTGTTTGTGTCCACTTGCGACATTTAAGATTAATGAACAAAATCTTATATATACGCCATCATACTGAACTTCAATAAAAAAAAGACTTAAAAGGCTCTCAAGTTCTCACATTTCTGTGCTTGTTGACAACAAGTATTGTCTGCAAAAATAGTCTTTCTTCTTCTTATAATTATGCAGCCATTCCTGTCCGACTCTATGGTGAAACTCCATGGTGTTTGATTGTCAGAATGGCCTGGATAAACAAAGGTCAAACAGCCAGAACTGTTGTGAGCTGAAAAAAGAACTGTTCTGTTGTTTGGAGGGTGCCAGTGCAGACTCATGGGAATGAAAGACGCGACCACAGCGCCCTCAGTGTAATTCTGCTCCAGGAGCTTTTTTACATGCTCTTGTCTTCCCTTGTTTTCTGTCGAAATACGAGGAGTGATGCTGTGACGGCTGTATAACTTTCAAGACCCCAGATAGTTGGGTTTTCTTTTTGTTTTTTTTCATCACTGCCCAATGCAGGGGAACGGGGGCCCTCTGCGACCTGCGGCTTGTATTAGACGCTCATGAAAACTCTCCCGCTGCAGAATGAGAACAAAACAGGAGAAAAACATTTAGTTTTCAAATCCAACATTTCGTCTGTGGCTGTAGTCCTTTGGTGCCCCCTCGCAGCACCACATTACCCATAGGGCCGTGCTGTAATGACTTCCATGTGTGTTGTGGCCTTCACACGCACACGTGCACGACTGGATCGGAGACTTGCTTTGTCAGTGCAGCGGTAATAGTAGGTTTCTGTTTATAGGCGGCGGCTGCTCTATTTTAAGACACACAACAAGACTAACTGATTACAGGCCTCTCTCTTCTGTCTCTGCCCCTGCTTTCGTACCCCTTCCCCACAGGCATCACCCCGTCACAAACTCCCTTCTACTCTTCCACTTTTATTAAACATCCCCCTGTTCTGAATCCTTGTCTGAATGTTGTTGCGTCCTGGGGCCCGTTTGCAGGAACCTGCGCTCTATGAACGCATCTGGGGTCATTGAACCCGCTGAGATATTTTCTCCCTCTTCCTGTGTCGCGTCATGACACCGAGGTCTCTGCGTCACGCTTGTCATCGGTGTCTCTTCTGCCGTGAGCTTTGTCCCACCTATAGGACGGCTCAGCAGGTACTTGTGAAGTGTGAAACATGTCGTTCCTATACAACCCTGCGAATGGCAGACTTCTGCCAGAGCTTTTCTGCTTGTCATTTTGCCTCTGGTTCGCACTAAATAGTCTGTTGGGTTTTGTGTTTTTTTACCTAACTTGACCTCTGTGAAGTTGCTTTTGGTTTTGTAGATGGAGGGCTGCGCTCCTCGTTGCCTAGTTTTTCATTTCGCCAAGAGGCGGACACCGATCATTACTACAGAACTGTGGGGATATGGAATATGTAAGCGTGTGTGTGTGTGTGTGTGTGTGTGTGTGTGTGTGTGTGTGTGTGTGTGTGTGTGTGTGTGTGTGTGAGGGAGAGTAGCTGTGGCGCTATGTGGTATTGTGGACGGCCCGGTTTGGTTTCTGCTTGGAATCGGGCCTGATGTTTAGTCTCCTCAGCAAATATCTCCCCTGCCTGCCTGCCCTTGCAACTACACTCCAAAAGTCAATCCGGTGTCACTGCTCTCAATTTATCTCGAAAAAGAAATGATGAGCTGAAAACCCGAGTCGTGTGTTTGCTCGAAGCGGTGATCCAACTTTGCTTCTACTTGTAACCTCTCATCCGGCGACTGCGCATTTAACCCCTCAAACTCAAACCTATTCCATTCTGTTTTTATTCTTCAGTTTTATTTGTCAGTCCCTTTTCCAACTTGCATTCTTCAGAATACTCATTAACACGTCGAAGGAGCTGTTCTGCCTCATCACACTTCAGGGAAAAGCTGTTTCTGCTATGTTTTTGTTAAGAACAGAACAGTGGCGCCAACACCGCCTAGACTAGAAAGTCATATCACGCACGCACAGTGTGTGTGTCGTTCTCCAGCTTCTCGTTCACTGCTTGGAACTGCTGCATGTCAGTGCAAACCTCTTCAAATGTTTCAAGTCTTAGATAACCATATGGGCTTGAATATAAATACATGTAGGACAAATTCATTTGTCTGACTGGGAGGCCTTAACAGGAATCCCGACTTTCGTTTTTTGCAAATGTTTACACTTTGAAGGCCGTTGCACTTAAAATGTGCTCTATCTGTTTAGGTTTGATAGGTTGGATATACGGTTGGAGCAGAGTGGTAGCTAAGCTGTTGAAGGCCAAGTAAATCACCATAAATGCAAGTTGTTTTAGAGGGTTTAAAAAGTGATGTTTTTGCCATACAACTTAATAGGAGTTTCGTTTCGAGCTTTAACTGGAACCGGCAGAGATGACAGACTCAAACAGCGCGCTGTAATATGGTATTAGTCCTTTTTCTGTACTGTGGGTAACCTTGAAATAATTGTGGGCAGACTTTCATGTCTGGGTGAGTGTTTTCTGTGTGCGTTTGAAAGGAGACAGCGGGTGCAAGAGGAAAAACTGTTGATTTACAACAATGTTTAGACTGAGGAGGCTGCTCAGCCAAGATTTGCAAGAATGATTGAGCTTAAATGTTCCCCTGATATTTTCCATGAATAAAAGCCTGTGTGGGCACATGCTTTTGGAGAAGAACTTAAATGTGACCTTTGAGTATTTTATCCACACAAAAAGAAGGGAAATCTTAGAAGACTGAGTTTTGAATGTAAGTGCTTGACATTACGCAGATAGACATCAGAATGTTACAGTTTAATTACTGTATATAACAACCAACCCGATGCTCCGCAAACGGACAAAATGTGGAATTCTCTGTGATCTTTGTGACATGGCGTCTAATGACATAATGGGCTGAAAGATTTGAAACTAAACAAACATTATCTTTCTTTTTTTCTCTGTAAACTTGAGCCTAAGCAAACAATCCATCGTCTGAATTATCAGCACTTATATGAATCCCATCCTCTGCTCGACATTCAGACGCTGACGAGAATTGGAGGGAAAGAAGAACGCACACGGTCGACCATCAGCGAGGAAGAGGATGGAGGGAGAGACCCTGGGGGAGAGGAGGACACAGAGGAGGACGAGGGACTGCAGGCGGTCGTCATTTCGATCACCAAAGTCAGTCTTTTGATAACTTTGGTGGTGGAGGACCTCCAAACACGAGCCGGCCCGGCAGACACCCTGGCCACCGTTCACGGCCCAACCGAGGGAGATACCACCTGGCTCCGAGGTGACGCCATTTTGGATCCGAGGCGCCATCTTCGCTCGAGTCCGTTGCTTTCCCTGTAATGTCTTGATTTCTACCTGCGCCTTTTCTCCCAGGTGGTCCGAACCTCCAGCGCCAGGGACATAACCCGACCCTGCACACAAAGGAGAGGAGCGGCGGCTAAGAGGATAGTCAGCAGTAAGAGGATGGGACGGTCCTGATGAAAGGGGCGAAGGAATCACGTTTCTCTGGACAAACAGATTAGTTAGTCGCTCATCAGGAATGTTTGTCTAAAGGATGCAGTCAGAAGATAAATGTTAATCAAGAAGATGCAACATGAGGAGTTTTGGACTCAAAGCTGGTTTTACCTTTACCTTTATTCAGTGTCACCCTTTAAGTACCTAGAAAATGAACTGTTTCAAAGGGGAAGTGAGCCCCTCTGAGCATGAAGCCAGAGACTGGATCAACACTTAATCCTTAAGCCTGTTTTTATCTCTTATCTGTGATAAATAAAGGGCAAAGATCTCAAAGCTGTGTGTATCCAGTGATGTTATTCTTTCAAAAGACTCTAGAAGCAATAACAATGGTATTGAATATCACATTTGATAGTGTATCACTGCCAGGGATACTTCTGTGAAAAACAACAAGGCAGTGGGTATAGTTTCTTTTACTGCAACGTGATTGTTATCTTGTTTCAGAACTTGAAAATAAAAAAATAAAGTAAAAAGAAAGAATAGGAAGGATTCAAAGAATGTTCCACAGGCTCAGTGTAGTGGGGTTTTGTAGTGTGTGTGTGTGTGTGTTTGCCAGGGAACACTTCTCAACAAGTGGAAAACGGAGGAAAATCAGTGCTGACACAGTGATGGAATGGTGTGAATGAGAAGAGCATTACATCAGATTGTTTCCTCGGGATTAGTGTGAAAAGTGTGACATAACATGGTTCCATCAACTGAGAGCTCACACCAATCAGCCGGAAATGTCGGACCCTCAACAACACTGGAAGGTTCCAGGAGACATAATATTATGAATAAATAGAAGCAAGTGGTTAACCTTAAAAAACAACTTATGTTGCTATTTAAACATTGTATAATCGCTTTCTGACCAAAATAACAACTTTTCAGAACAATCATTCCCACCAATTACTGTTTCTAAAACGAGTCTTAAAAAATGATTCAGCAAAAAGAATGAAAACTGTCGCCAGAATCATGATTGTGGGAAATTACCCCTAATGCTACACTCTGTAAGTGAGGGTAACACATAGAAAAGTATTCTTCAAGTCCCTTTATTGATAACAATTTTCCAAGGTATGGTTGTATGGGATGTTTCATATGGTCACATCATAACGTGTAAGAAGACTCTGGCCATTGTCCGCCTCTTATGAGTGGCAAACTTTCACACCACGCTGAGCTGCTGGCGTTCACCTTTTCCTGGACGTGCAACAGATCTTTGACAATGGAACAACGTGTGTCGAGTTTGCACATCTTATTGCTCCTTATCGGAAATCATCCGTGTGGGAGCCGAGCGTGCGAGCGCGTACATGGAAGTCGACCCCTCTTCCTCTCCAATTGGGACTGGGCCGGCTGGCGGGGGAACACAGCCTGCAGGCAGTAATTGTAGTTGGGGTTGGTGACTGTGGTGGAGTGTCAGTGGGTGTGTCTGTGAGGAGGGGCCTTCAGGGTGGAGCACATATACATGACTCGGGTCCAGCTGCCACCCCGACCGATCATAACAATAACAGGAGGAGGGCTGTGTGTGTGTGTTTTTTTTTTTTCCGCTGGTGAGAGGGAAATGAGGGATGGATGGAGGGTTAAAAGGAGAGGAAGAGGGCAAAACAAGTAAATGCAGCGATGCAGTGGGTAAACACTGGGGGCGAGGGGATTGAGGACGAGCGGAAGCTAATCAAAGAGTCTGAGCGTGTGTGTGTGTGTGGTGGGGGGGCAGAATCACAGAATGTGATGAGTCGTTGCTCGCAACTTTAATTACTCTCTAACCTTCGGATGCATTTTCGTGTTTCCCCCCTAAGAAAATAAATCCTAATCCTCCCCAAAAGGACGTCTGGCAACGCCTTCCAAATCAAACAATAACCTTGTCAAGGTCGTAAAAGCTCGACCCGACAATAGCTGGTGGGCACAACAAAGACCGTCGAGCCGCCGCCGCTGTCGCCACCTGTGACAAAGAGAATCCAGACGCCCAGGACCGTTTGAGTCGGGGGGCCTTGCTGAGGAACACAAGAAACCCGAGTCGGTGGTCTTCCCTCAGCCACAGGAAACCAGGCTGTCTGCACCAACAGATCTGTGCATGTGTGTGTGTGTGTGTGTGTGTGTGTGTGTGTGTGTGTGTGTGTGGAGGAGGCCCGGGGTGTGGTCCCTCCAGCGACAGACAGTCAAACGTCCTCCTCCTCCCTGGGATGAACTCCGGCTATTTTTCCTCTTTGGTGTCACTCGTCCTCCTTCCCTGGTCTTATCTAAACTCTCTCCAGGCAGACGCGGAGACGTGGGAGTTTTCATTGAAACTCGTGCGGCGGCCTCCGTGAGTGGTGGCACCTCCATGTATTCCGTCACGACCGCGGAAACCACTTCAACAGGCGCTGAGCTAATTGAGGCTTTAAAGACTTGACGGTTTGCGTTGGGGCAGGTGTCGTTTCAGCATCGAACCCCGTAGCATCTGTCACTGGTTTAGGGAGGGTTATATATGTGTTATATGTATATGTTTCCCTGTGTTTCTAAACAAAATTGGGTCGCATATGTACTCGGTGCAAAATTTCAAATGCAGACTGTTTATAATATTTGTAAGAGGTCACATAAAAAATAGCACACGTTAAAAAGAAGCTGCATCCCCTCTCCTTTGAAATGTTGCAATTACCTACATGAAGCTGGAGGCTTCCTGCGTGATGCAGTTATATTTTTCAAGGACAGTCTTTTTGGACACCACAGTGGTTCAGTGGTTGATGCTGTTTCCCTGGCAGCAGGAGGTTTGCCAGTTTGATTCCCATGAGGCTTTTTTTCTGTGAGGTGTGTGGTGTTCAAAGACCTGCACGTTCGGCAAACTGAACTGACTGCAGACTGGTTTGTCCCTTTGCGTGGCCCTGCTATAAAGTCGTAATTGCAGGATGTACCTCACCTGATGCAGAGTGAACAGGGATGGATGGACGGATGATTGTCTGTAATGTACATTTCGCACATTCGAAGACGTGACAAGTCAATCCTGCTGAAAGGCCATCTGTGGATGCGAGTGACCAGCCGGGTGCTCGATGCTGATCGTTTGCTTGCTGGAATTGGCAGCGGCGCTGGATGACAGGCAGCCAATCTGGGCCGGGCCAGAGTTACCTCAACCACAACACCGCCTGTTAGCGCAGCAGCACTGCCATCCAAGCGGCTGCTGCTGTCGGTAATTGTTATTATTGTAGGGGGGGATAACACATGTCCTTGTAAGTTAACAAGCACCTTCAGATTAAAGTGTTGTTGTGCGCAAAACCTCCCGACCGTCTTTTTTTTTTTTTTTTTTTCCGTTTGTTTTTTTACCCGCGCACGTTCATTGACTCACGTTTGCAATTTATTGGCCGTTGGGGAAGAAATTCATTCAGAGCAGACACCAGTTGCGTTTCCATTACCCCTAGAATTGCGCAAAGCCTAAATATCACAATAAAAAAAAATGGTAATGGAAACATCTAAACTTCCAAAAACTTCTCAGATATGGCTAAAAGGTTTTGATGCGCTCATGAGGTGGTTTTTCCTGACGTATCAAGATAGAGGTGTATCGCAAAAGTGTCATGGAAATACTTTTTTTTCGCATTCACATGCGACGTGATGTTCGGGGCCATGTGACAAAGTCGTACCAGCGCAGGTAACAGCTTTTGGACTGGCTTTGCCCTGTTGCACACTACCTGTCCCCTGCACTGAGCAAAAGACTGTTGCTTGTGACTGTTTCGGTCTGACTTTGGCGATGCAGTAGCTTGTCTCTCGACTGCGGTTTCTCCGGGGTGTTAAGCTTCGTCAAGAACGTTGGTCCTTTTCAGTCAGACCGACGTATTTTAAAACTCCTTAAAAGTAAAAGTCAAAAGTTTTAATGTCATGATCTATTACAGTGCGATGAGACGGCCAGATCAGAACTTGACCCCAACACAATAACCCAGCTGTTCCTGACCTCACTCATGTAATCATACTGATCGCTTTGCTTCCAGAGATGTCCTACTTTGGTCTTCTGTCCTCTGAGCTCCCAGCCAGCTCACATCCTCCTCCACCTCCTCCTCCACCTCCACCTCCACCCTCACCTCCACCTCCACCCAGCTCACCGCCCCCGCACTGCCCGTCTTCCTCTCTCCGCTCCCAGCCACCCCCGCCTCTGTCCCCTCCTCATCTTCTCCCCGTGTGTCTTTGAATGAATGCTCTCTGACTAGTGGAACATATGCTGCTGGTTGTTCAATGCCCTCCCTCTGTGCGGGGGGCGCGTCCATGCATGTGCGTGCGTGCGTGCGTGCGCGTGTGAATGACACAGAGAGGGTCGTAGGTGTGTGTTTGTGTGACTGTTCTCGTTTTGAATGCAAGCGTGTGTGTGTGTGTGTGTGTGTGTGTGTGTGTGTGTGTGTGTGTGTGTGTGTGTGTGTGTGTGCTCATTGCAACATATGCCTCCTGTTGCACATCGGCCATCTGTTCTTTGAATGGACTGATGGAGTGCTGCTGTAACCATGGCGATAGGCCATTCAGTCAAACAGCCTGTCAAACAACTTCTGGCTCTGTGTGTGTGTGTGTGTGTGTGTGTGTGTGTGTGTGTGTGTGTGTGTGTGTGTGTGTGTGTGTGTGTGTGTTTATGTTTAGGAATTGACTGGCAGAGTGGAGGAATTCCCACATGTTGATTAAATGAGGTTGACCCTCAAAGGCGACCCGCTCCTACGTTATCCCGTCGCTCCTTTGGTCTCCGTTTTGTTTAGTTTCTTTTCCTATTATTATTACTGTATCTGATGAAGGAGATTGTTTTCTTAAAGGCACACTCACACAGCAAGGACATTTACAAACCGGGGGGGGGGACACACCCCAAAAAAGTGGATGTGAGTTTTAAAGTTTAACGGTTTGGATGGAGACATAATGAAGCAATTGAAAATGCTGAATTGTAATGCAGTTCAAAACTTTTGATTCAATTGACCTTCTCTCCTGCTGTCCTGAAAGGCTTTGTCTTTCCTGGGCTTCCTGTGGTTTGTTTCCTGCTCACTTGCTTTGGTTGACATGAAAGCACTTGGTTGAAAGATGCGCAAGACGTTTTTGTTTTGTTTTCGTTTTATATTTTTAAACAATTTCAATATACCACAATAAGGAAAACAATACTTTTCACATTCTGTCGCTTATTACATTCTTATACTCATAACTGTTATTACATTTTTCCGTCATTTTTTTTAGAGGACAAAACAAAAGAAAACAGTGAAAACAGATACTCAGCCTTAATTGTTTCTAACCACTGGTTCATTTACACTCTCTCTCTCTTGCTCTCTCTCTTGCTCTCTCTCTCTCTCTCTCTCTCCCTCTCTCTCTCTCTCTCTCTCTCTCTCTCTCTCTCTCTCTCTCTCTCTCTCACACACACACACACACACACACAGCCCAAACAGTGTGTTGGTCTGCTGGCCATATGTCAGCCCCACTCTTCTGGGTCATCTTTAGCTGAATCCCATTTCTGTTAGTATTTGTGAAGCATGTGGATTTTGCATCGCCCTATGGCGAAATTAGCCTGCCTGAGTTTGAAATGTGAGTAAAAACAGCGGCATCATCAATTTACAGAAAAAACAAAAAGGTAAATAGCAGAGATGCTTGTGGTGAGGGAATAAAGTTTAATCCCCCAAAGTACATAAATGTCTAACAAATGGCCCACAGCGACACAAAGGGACAAACTCTAACTGCCTTGTATTCACAAAATGTTAGCCACCATATAAACACAAAACTAGGACACAAGCACCCAAACAAAGTGGCTCACCAAACAGTCCCAAACAAAGGTGCAGTCTCCAACCAAAATGTCCTCCGGGACGCTGAGCGACAAAAATACCGGCGACAAAAGGGCACCGACGAGCTGCAGCAGCGCAACCAAACTGCCCTGCCAAGCGCCCCGCGCTGCAGACGCGCAATGTAGCATCAAGCTAATGAGTCTAGGCGTGAGTCGACAGTTACCATTGTGGACGAGCACAGGTAAACACGAGGACTCACCCACACCTGTGGACGACTGATCGCACATGTGAATCACGAGATGTTCATAAAATTACAATGCAGTCCAAATTGCAATTACTTTTGCGACCATTTAAGAATAAATATGTATGTTATTGTGTTTCCCTATTTTTTTTTATGTACAAATTGTCATTTAACATTCAATAAAATGAATATTTTTGGGGTCAAAATTGTTTGCAGTCAAAGACAGGCAGAGTTAGAGCTTTTCCCTACTTTTGCTGCTTCCTTTGTAGTGCTGCCATATTTGTAAAATAAATCGTGAATGAAAGCTTACAATCTTCACTCGGACCAAGGGTATCATTTCATTTCATAACAGCTGTGAAAGTGCACAGGCACAAAACAGTGAAAATGATGCAAATGTGCGGCTGCAGCGGTGTGCGTAAAAAAAATTCTCAGTCAACTTGGCTGAACGGCCACTTAAACTCCGTCCTGCAGCAAATGTTACGTGCCAAAGTACGCGAGATGCAAGCCGCACGTTCTGCACGCGCGGTAAAACATGTAATGTAAGTGAGCGTAAGGCGAGGGGAAGGTGTTTTGTGTTTGGGGAAGAGGAAGCTGACTAAGAACGCGAAGAGGACTGAGAGAAAAATAGGAAAGAAAAAAACCTTTCACACTTTACAAAAAGCTGTAGAATGTAGCTAAAGAAGAGGCTGTTTGGATCTGGATGGATGGATGGATGGATGGATGGATGGATGGGTCACCGCCCGCCGCATATGGACAAAGAAACCCGCCTCCTGACGACGGACGCAGGGATCCCCTCTGTTGTAGTTACACCGACAGCTTGGGTCAAACCGTAGCTGTTGGCAGCTGGGATTCATTCCATATTGCGGTGTTTTTGTGTTCAAGCCCAAGTTATAATCTTGGTTTCACTGTAACCATCCAAATTGTTTCCCATTTCGCTGGCCTCTCACCACTGTCTCCACCATCAGACATGTCTTTGACATACAGTTCCACTCTGCGTCGGTAAACGCTCCTGTTATGAGCGTCAACGCGAAATTAGTTGTCGGCGATAAAGAGTTGCGTTGCGTTTCGGCCCGGGCCGCAAGACAAAGAGCACGCTTCCCCGGGTTCTGCGAGGCCGGCCGTCTTCGCTGACCCTCCGGCACGAGAAGAAAAACAAACGGGTGTTTTTAGAAAATTTAGAGGACATGTTCAGCGTCTCTTCACTTTAGTCAGCCTGTTTTGACAGTCGTGCGCCTGTTATGTGGCCATGCGGCTGAATGTAAGTGTGCATTTTGGATAAAGAGGAGCTGAAAGGAAAAAAAAAACGTGTGTGTGTGTGTGTGTGTGTGCGAGTGTGTGTGCTCGCGTGTGCACGTGTGGTTACGAGTGTGTGCATCTGTGGAGAGACCGCTTCACTCAGCTTGCACAAACATTCTGTCCAATCATCCAAAAATTTACCTACGGTATGAAAAATAAATCCCATAATGCCGAGTTCAAGGTTTACAATGAAAGACACACTTCAGTGAGCGGGCAAAGATAAATCTGGTTCCTTTATAAACAATCATCCATTTACTATTGTTTTTCCTTTTTTTTTTTTATTGCCAGATCTAATTAAAGTTATGAATTTGAGCGATTTCTTTGAGAGTTTGTTAAAATCTTTTATCTCTCAGCTTAAATTCTCCAAAAGCTGGATATGCAATCAACATGTGCGTTATAGACCTCGATCTATATAATTCAAAAAAACTGACAGACCGATGAAATGTTAAAAGTGCAAAGAGATTGTGCAAATTTATTTTTAGTTGTTTTTATACTTTATACATTTTTGTCTTTTTACGTTTGCAAAAGTAAACATGTTTTTTTTTAGTTTTTTTTTTTATGATTTCTTTGTTGAAAGTACGTGACCGACACTCTCTGAGGCTCTCCAACATCTTCTTTTTGTCCTATTTCTTCATCATGCCACTTTTTTTTCCCCCTCCTGCATCACTATTACAGCTGTGCAGAGACATCTGTCTCTCCTCGACGCAGCCGTAAATATCCACCTTTAGTTCCGCTGGGAACAAATATGTCGAGGCAATTTGTTTTGCAGCGGGTCAAGACAGGAATGCCTGTCAGGGAACGTGTACCTGTCTGACCGTTGGTTTACTATTAAATCCACACGCACAAACACACCCGAGGTCTTAAACAAATATGTTGCCGCAATCGGCCACAGCCAGTGTTTGCTGTCACAGTGACAAGTTCCAGCCGCATCTGTGTCAGGTATTCAAAAAGAAATATCAAACAGACCAATGGCTGAGAGTTGTTTATTAGTAAGAAAGGCAATAGTTTAATAATAAAGTATTAATAGCAAGTGTTTCCTCCTTGGAAATCCTGAGAGGTCAAACAACACTGTGCACTCAGAAGCCGTCTTTTATTGTGGCTTATGCTTTTACACAGAGCTGGGAATGATGTGGCTGATTTATTCACAACATGGAAGGTGCACATGGCCATTGTTGCTGCTAATTGTTGGGCCACAGCACTCTGCAAAGAAAGTTTCCATGTTGAGCACAGCGACGTATGTGTTTTTTTGTTGTTTTTTTTTTCTTTAAATAAACCTCTAATTATGCATTTGGAGACTAAGAGAATTTGTGGATCCCTAAAGTTGAATTCCAAACATGATTCTTTTCCAATCTTATTCTCCAAAATAAGAAAATATATAATTTATTTCTGTTTTAATTTTTGTTATTATTATTATTATTATTATTATTATTATTATTATTATTATTATTATCATTAATAATAATATCACGTCAGTCATGCTGAGTCTTGCTTATTTATTTGTTCATTTTACAGTCTACCTCATCACCAGCGATGTACATGGGCCTTTTCAGAGTGTGAGTGTGTGGTGTGCGTGTGTGCAGTTTCCTGATCCTCACTTAATGTTTTAAACTTGTTATTCCTAATTGTTTGCATTTACAATCTTATCACTTACTTTCTCACTTTTTTATTGCACTATGGGAAGAAAGCCCAACCACTTTCATTGTAGCCACCTGTTGCAATGACAATTAAGGATGTTCGATTTGACAAACAGTCGGCGTTTTTTTCACGTCTTTTAAACAGCGACTAAATGGAATAAATGGAACTTTTCTGCAGATTGTCCACGCGACGCCCCCTCCGCTGCTGGAAACAACTGCGTCTGTTCCACCTCTCCGTGGCATTCCTGCGCTAATGCGGGCATCACGGCGCTGCTCTCCCCGTCCCCTCCTTCACTCGCTGCTCGCTGCTCCCTGCGTCGCTGCAACGGTTTAACCCCGCACAGATGAGCCTCGCGCTGGGACTTCCTCTGAAGTGCCGACGGGTCACACGCATGACGGCCAGGTTAACCGGCAGACAGGTTCTGGATGTGAAGATGCCGGGGTCACGGTCAAAGGTCGGGATAACTGGGGAAATCCCACAAGTCAATGCAGAGGCGCATTTTCCACAGATGGATAATTGCTGCTTTGATGTGCGGCTCCATCCGCTCTGCCTCTTCTGCGGCAGGTGACGGGAACACATGTCACGTGTCAGGTGATGACTTTTGACTTTCGGGTTCCCCAAAGTGTTTCCGAGTGGGATGTTGACGCGGCGCTCGACTTTCCGTTCTGTGCGTGTCCCGCTCTGAGCAACAGGTGGTTTTCCAAACAATGGGAACAAGTCACTCTCAGACATTCGCAGCTCTGAATAAACACGTCGGTCGGTGAACTCCGACACAGATACATGATTTAGACCAATGTTTTTCAACTTTTTTGAAGTCACGGGAAATGATTTACATTGAAATGATTGGCGCATCACCAGCCTAAAATATTACAAAATGACCATTTTTAGCCTAATAATGACACTACGGTCTCCTAATTCATTTATACTCACTCGGTCTGAAACCTGGGCCTGTTTAGAAGCAAACAAAGCTGATATCATGGCACAAATTGACGGAGAAAATTGGCTTACATTCCATTTAAAGCACAGTCACACGACAATGTTATTATCTTTTTCGACCAATTGAGTGAAATTGAATCATTTTTCACATCACACCTGACATTATCGCCCTGTGCTCTTGTGTGACACAGCACACTGGTTGAAAAGCACTGACACGAGCAATGCAAGTGTGACAGTGGCGGTCCTGGGGCTGTCCCTTTGGCCGAATGGTTAAGCACGCATGGCTATTACCCAGGAGTCTGGGGTTCGAAGCCCGCCCGGGCCCTCTGCGCCTTGCCACACAAGCTGAGACGGACCAATTTCCAATCCCATTTACACCACTGAAATGAAGCCAGACAGTTTGTGTAAAACGTGAAACACACGACAGAATTTCTATATCAAAGTGATTTGTTTTTTTTTCTCTCAAGGCAGTAGTTGGCTTCAACACATCTGTACCCTGTGGGAGGCTCTCGCTCTGTAAATCACAGCCCTGGCTGTAAACTCTTGACTGGAAACTCTCGTAAGGTCGATGCCAGGTTGTTGTTTTCCGACTGGAGCAAGCGCTTGTGCCATGACCCTGTTCAGAGTGGCAGGGAGGTCACTGTCAGCTGAGCAGTTATCAGACAGATGTTACCAGACTGCTCGGCTCTTCAGCTAAAAGCTTTGCAAAACCGACGAACCGCGTTTGGCCGATGCGGACGAAGGTCACTGCGTGGCCGACTCGGGTTTGGTGTCGCGCTCGGAATGTTTTGGAGGGTGGATGGGGGGAAGGATGGAGAACATTTCCTTCAATCGGTTACCAGACAGCGGGAGAAAAGGGGCGTCATCAAGAGTCGCTCACTTGGATTCTGCTCTTCATGAGAATGAGGCCAGTAGTTTGAAATCCGTCCATCATGGAGGCGTCTGAGCTCCAAGAAGGCTTTTCAACAAAGTGAGGAGCTACAAAAATCACGAGACCCTCTTTGTTCTAAATGCTCTCTCTCCTCTCTCTCACTCGCTCTCTCTCACCTACACACACACACACACACACACAAACAGACACACACACACACACACACTCACACACACACACACACACACACACAGACTCACACCTACACACGCGCAAGCAAACATCTCTGCTTAAGGGAAACAGTAAAAAGGTGATAGCTCTTCAGCAGGTACATGTCACCTCATCCTGTTCTTTGATAAGCGCAGACACTTCCCTTTGACATGAGACTGACAACACACACACACACACACACACACACACACACACACACACACAATCACACACACTGCATGAAAACACCCTGGTAAAGAACAATATTGATTGAAGGATCTTTAAAAAATAAAAAATAGAAACAAACAAAAACACAGCTACGGTCTGCAGGAATGTCTCTACTTTGTACGTAGATTCCCGGAAGGGATGAGGAGTTAATGAGGGAGCCGCCATACGCTCACAGCAGAGGAAGACTGAACTCTCACACAGGCCTTAAATAGTACAAATGAGTCCCGGTTGCTTCTTAGCATGTGTCTGTCAATAGGAACAGGATGTGTGTGTGTGTGTGTGTGTGTGTGTGTGTGTGTGTGTGTGTGCGTGTGTCAGAGAGAGAGAGAGAGAGAGAGAGAGAGAGAGCTTGAAGTGATGTTTAAAGTGACGCTCTGAACTTGGAACTTGGCTTTGTTTTCGACCTGAGATGCCATTGCACTCCAGAACTCTCCCAAGCTGTGCACATTGGTATCATGTGGGCATTTTTACACGTCAATCCGATGAGACGTATGATATCGATTCAATCTTTCGGGAAACCTGCCGCGGCGGTAATGTTTGGTGAAGTGATGGCGGCTGTGACGAGGACGGCATCATTCCTGTGGCCTTAAATGTAACAGCTGATTGGCTATTAATCTCGTGGAACTCTTCTGAGTCCTCAAACGTTTTCCAAAACACTGAATGAGCTTCAGAGAAGCTGTTGTCCCTCTGGGGAACCGTGAGCTTTTATTCAATAAACTCAGCATCAAAATCATCTTGAAGAGATTCAAAATCCAGCCCGGCATCACGGAATTCTACTTCTGCTCAGTTGTGTTCAGGTTTAATATTTACATTTTTATGGCACGATGATACCTTTGCAAACAGGGCTGTTGCCTTTTCTTTGCCAGTTGCGTCCCAGGACCATATTTCTGCTTCCCTTTGGAGAACAACAGTTTATAATGTTTGCTCTGAAGGTTTGATTTCATGACGTCAAAGTCTCCGCTGTGCTTTCTTGTGCAAATGGCAGATTTTTTTCTTTCGACGTTGGAATGTCCACGACTTCACTCAAGTCTCTGATCGCGGCTGTATTTATACGTGAAGGCAATACACAAATCCAACACAAAAAAAAAGTCGCCTTAAAGTTGTCCCTTTCAAGTGGCGGCGAACTCAAAGGCACTTGGCCTAAAGCAGACATGAGAGGCCGAAGCTCGGTGAGCTCCTATTATGTGCTCTGTGGGTTCCCAGTGCCAGTGTGCGTATCAAGAGCTCGGAGGATCATCTCCTACCGTCAGAGAGGTGTGAAGCCCAGACTTCTCACGTCCCCACCCCACCCGACCCCCACCTTTACGCCAGCCCAGGTGTCAAAGCCCCCACTGAGGTGACACTTATCACGGGCCTGGGAAGAGCTCCTCTGTAACGACACTCACACGGGCCGCAGAGATACCAGAGGGCGGCTTGGCCTCGGAAAATGTGTCCTCCTCTCACCAGATATTAAGGTCTATCAGGTCTAGACAATAATGATAACGTGGCTGCCCTTCCCTAAAGACACACTGGCAGCAGCGAGCACTGCAACTCTCCTGACCGACGGGTTGGAGTCTTTCTCGTGCCTGAAAGTTTTGACGATTGTTCATCTGGAAAAGTGAACGTTTTTGCGGTCCCACGCCGGCTGAATATCCTGGCAAATCACTGAGGAGAGGCCAGTTAGTTTGGCCTCTCCTCTCAATCACCAAGACCAACACACTCACACACTTATCAAGTACTACCTGCCTGCTGCCTGTTTGTGGGCCGGTTATCCTGCTATATTCTCCCTCCTCCTTTCCTACAGAGATAAAGATGTCACTCTCAGTGCAGGGAATTCATGTGTGTTGGTGCGCGCGTGCGTGCGTGTGTGCGTGTGTGTGTGTGTGTGTGTGTGTGTGTGTGTGTGTGTGTGTGTCAATGAGAGAGAGAGAGTGAGAGAGAGAGAGAGAGTGACAGAAAATATTCTCGGGGAAAAGGAGTTTATTTTTGAACCCTTTTAAGTCTTCAAAAACAGACATGCATCATTTAATGTGCTAAGGTTTAGATTTTTACTGGGATACAAAATGTTTTTTAAAACTTCAGAACAGCTTCGCACTGACAATTTAGGAGGTTGAGTCGTCCACTACAGGAAACGTGATAAAGTGGACAGACAAATCCAAACCAAGAATCTTTATTTCATTTTCTTATGGTCTATCTAGTCACCCTTATTATTATTATTATTATTATTATTATTATTATTATTGTTATTATTATTATTATTATTATTAATATTATTATTATTATTATTATTATTATTATTATTATTATTATTATTATTGTTATTATTATTATGATGATGATGGAACACAAACAGTAACCTCAGTCTCAGCTTTGATTTAAACTGTGCTGGTCCACTGTGCAACAGGTTATTTCAACAGGACATTGAGGACAAATAGTGCAGATTTTTATCATTTGTGGATGTGAGGAAACAAATGGTTTCAGCAGATTTGACCCTCGGAGCAGTGGGTCAGTGGTTGAAAATGCCTGACCTACCAAGCCAGGAAAGTTAATGGGACAACACAATTCCTGTGTCAGCAGAGGATTACCAGTAACTCACTGCACTGAGTCCATCCAGTAACAACAGAGACAGACTTTTTTTTTTCTTACCATTTGACTGAATAAAATGATGACCGCAGACTAACTCAATGCAGCGGTGGAAACCTCCTCTTTGAAGCTAATGACTCGATGATCAGCTCACGACCACACACACCACCCCTACCCCAAACCTCAAACAGAAATTGCCAACGGAAGATTATGCTGCATCTGAGTTGCTCTAATGAGAGACTGCTTGCGGAGATATTGAACACAGTGGACAGCAACTTATCAGATCCATCTAGAATTTATTTTGGTGCTAAGAACCAAAGGGAAACTGTAGGATCTGGACAAGACGAGTCAACTGACGTCTGGATGAGAGCGTGATGACAATTTGTTAGTGTATAATCGTCTGCTTGTGCTCAAATATATCGTTGGAATCAGCTTGGCCTGGACCCTGAGATCAGGTATACAGTATTACTCGCCCTCCCTCCTTCTAATTGATGGCTGCAAGTGTTTGCGTCAAGCCGTCCCTCAGTCAGCAAGCGACAAATGTCCATGTTTGGCAATCGAATTGAAATAAAACTGTTAAGTGTCACTTGCGCTTGCCTGTATGTAATTTGTGTTTTTCCCATTAAATGAAGGTGTCTTGACTCTTTGGAACCGGGTAATGACAGGTTAGCACCTCTTGTAGACCCTGTGTAAGTAGTCTGGTCACTTGTACTGTAATTGTCACAGTCACTGGGTGTGTCATCCTCTGCGACATCCCTGTGGTAATAGCCCATGTCCTTATAATTGGTGTTATCCATAGTGCTGTCCCTGTAATCTGTACTGTCCCTGCAGGTGACACTTACTGTGGACTGCCTCCAGCAGGGACCGTGTTTGATCTGCTGCAACTGCACATCGCAGCCTTCGCATGTTAATGAAATTCGATGCACGGACGTGAGTATTCATCACACCTGACTGAAGCCTCCCCTCGGTTACCATTTTAAAACTATTCAAATTAGCCTCCATTTGAATTCTAGCCTTTGATAAGCTTGGCTTGTACTGAAACAAATCACCCAAACTTTGCTGTTGCAGACTGCAGAAATGTTGAAGTTTGAAAAAAAAAAAAAGAATTGCAGAGCAAGTAAATTCATTTTACACTTTCCTTTAATTTTTTTTTGTCGTACTTAGTTTTTTTTTTTTTTGTATATTTGTTGTATGTGATGCTTTCTTAAAAATGTCAGACAAACTGGCTGTTGTGACATCAAGTCACTGGAAGACCACCAAGCTACTTATCATAAATATTTATTATGGTCTTATGGCCAACAATAATTCTTTTTTGGAGAATCTCGTACTTATAAAGTTGCACATCTGAGCCCAATATGTAATATTTAAGATAATATGTTTAAATGAAAGAAAAAAAAAAATATGTAGGATTTCATTTCTAAAAAGAATAGAAGAAAAATTGCTGAATCAAATGTTCAATCTCTTACAATAGGCCTTTATATTTATGTAAACAATGGGACAGCCGACTTGTGCCACCAGCAGCCCAAAACATGGATATTTGCTCAGGGCTTCGCTCTGACTGCTGCTATATGAAGGATGAGAGATCAAACCACCTGATAACCATTTTGTTATTTATGAGGGCTGTTGCATAAGCAGCCCTTGTAGAATGTGTTTACCACTTACCACCGCTCTATTTCTATGCTTAGGTTTAAAAAAGACCATAACCCATACATAGTAGTAGGGAATGGCAGAATAACATACTACAATCCAAAAATATATGGACAATGATAACAAAGCACCAAACCACACTCTCAATTGCAGTCCCTATTTATACATAAGAGCAGAAGTGGGTGACCTTCCAGTCACCCCAGAACCACAAGTTTCCCTCAGGTCTCCACACAGTGGGTCGCACTCAGGGACAGGAAAAGAACAAAGCTCCCACCTAGTGTTGAAGGAAAGGAAGTACAGTGAACATGGGAATCGTATTCATTCAAAGTAAAACGTGTTTTTGTGTGTAAAGACGCAAGGATCACATCATGACGTTGGCAATATGGTAATTTTAGTTGTTAAAAGAGACTGACCTACAATGATCAGATTGAACATGCCGTGTTGTTAACAGACGCTTTGGGGCATTGTCAGGATGCAATTTCAGATGTACACAAGTGACCACTTACTTTCACATTTTGGTTTAAATAGCTGATGTAATTTGTTCAACACGGTGTGAAAAAACGCTATTAGCAGAATCAGAGCTTGGAGGAGAAAGCAATTTTAGTAGTTTGTGCTCTGTGTCATCTAAGTTGTGGAGAGATTTTGAAAAATATACTTACCAAAAAAAAAAAAAAAAAAAAAAAACAGGACATGCAATCACAGGCAGTCTTAAGGATAACATCAAAAGATTTATATCTCACAAAAATAAATATTTGTATTTTGCACTTAACCTTGTCTTATCAATTGGCAAATTCCATTTAACAAAACAAGATTATCCAAATTCCGTCCAAGCGTTCTAATATTTCAGGTAGAATTTAAGTTGAACACAAATGCATTGGAACTACACAATACATAATAATAATAATAAGTGACATTACTCAGCAAGTCGTTACTGTCCTCATTAATAGACCTCAGTTCACTGTGCAATAATACCTTTTACTTATATTTCTATTTTTTTTTTTTCTTTTTGTTTTTACTGCCTGCATTATACGTTTATAAATTGAAATTTCATATAAATACTTTTTTAGGAGGGGGCGCGGCGCGGAGAAAGCGGTTTCAGGCACACTGCACATGCGCACTGTTAGTGTTATTCCGCATGTACCGGAAGTTATTTGAAAAGGACTCCTTCCCATCCTAGAAAACCGAACGTAAGCCAAACGTGAAGTTTTATTTGTTCAAAGTGCGGTTTAAATGTTGGAAAATGTTGGAAAATGTAACAGTAACCTCAAGCCGTAAATGATTGTGCAACGTTAATGTTAAGCTAACAGTGACGATGCTGCTACTAACTAATTTAGGGTAAATACTAACGCTAGCTTCGAAACCCTGCAAAGTCTCACATTTTCTTGTTGATCCAACTGACACAAGATAGCAATGTTGTGTTTAAAGTTTAAACATGTTAAGAAGGAACATTTTACCACGCCAAATTGTTCACTAATCTATATTGTGACGGTACAGTAATGATATTCAGTAGGGCTCAGAAGGATTCAGTCCCAGCCATAGTGAGTCACAGGTGGGCTTCAAATGTTTAAAGGGCGCTGTAAATGTGGGATAATTTAACAGCAAAATGAAGAAAAATGTTACGATAACAAGTCAACATGAATGTAAACTTTATGATAGCTTGAATCACTGCAAAACGAACCTGTCACTGTCACATTTTCTTGATGGTAAAACATATACTGCCAAAGATTTAATTTTTTTTTTAAGTCTAAAGTTGTTAAGTAGAAATATTTCAGCACGTCCAGTTGTTAATTAATTTATTATATATTAACTATGAAGCTAGAATAATTATATTTAGTATAAAATTTCAATATATTTTAGTGATGCTATGTCCTGATCGAATTGAAATGTCTTATTTTCACAGTAGCTCTATTTTTTTATTTCAATGTGGAATCATCTTTAAAAAAAAAATAAAAAAAAAATGTTACATTTCACCAATTGGCCTCTCTTATTTTCCAGATGCATATAACAATACAAGAAGGAAGCTCTCTGCCAGAGTTGCAGAGATGCACCACGTGCTGCGACCTGTACCACTGCCCTTACTGCCAGTCCTCATTGTTCAAACCCACTTACCTGTGCAAGGTGAAAAGCCACGTGGAGGGCCACTTCAAGAGGGCAGTGTCACATGAAGGTAAAGCTTCCGTTCGACATTTTGTGCGAGTCACAGTAGAGATCATCTTCAGCTGCTGCAAAGTTGTTTATTGTTCTGTTATAGGGTATACCATTCTCAGATGCGGGCTACAGTGTAAATCTCAACTGCACTACCACTGCGTCCATTGCCAGGCAACAGTGTTGCGCAGGGAATCCTTTGTCAAGCACCTTCGCGTGTGCAAGAATAAGCAGCCTGCTGTGAAGGCCAGTGCTACTGTGGCTCAGGTGCACCACCCTTAGTCTTGTTGGGTTTGTTTTGTTGTTTACGCGTATAGAGTGTTTTCACCGACGTCACATTTTTGCCCTTTATCCGGATGCGCGGCCATATTGGAGATACTTGGATGCGGTGGTGACAAAAATGTTGATATATCGATATTTTTTTCGATACTGAAAATTAAAAACGATATGATGTGACTTCTCCGTCGTATCGATATATATCGCTACTACATCGAGGCGACGTGTGGCGCCGCCAACACACACACAAACACACACACACAAACACTCCGAGCACTCCCTCCGCTCCCTCCTTGCGAGGTGTCGTGAAGAGACTTCCGCGCGATCTCCCGCCCCATCGACCAAACTTCCACTTGTTTTTTTTTATGAGATGAAGTAAAGGGAACATCTCTACTGACATACAATCACCTTTTCACTTATGTTGAACTTGTCAACGGTCGTATTTGTGTCAATAAAATCACAGATCTTGTGCCAGCCACAAACGTCTCCGTTCTTCGGACAGTTTTTTGCACCCCTGTCCCTAATTTGTGATGACTTTTTGTAGTTTAAAGTATTTCAGATGTTTTTTCTCGGTCTGAGCGGTTATTGCAGTCAAAAACGCGGCAATGATTAACCATTTTGTGCGACAATAATCTGGTTGTGTTGCTACATACACAGTCCAGGGGCAGTGTGAGTGCCTCCAAGGTGGCAACTTCCCTTGTTTTTGATGACGCAACGGGAAAACACTCTATAGATGGAAAACAGGACTTGAGATGCTGACCGGATTATTCCATACCAGCTTGTTCCCAGCGGAAACTGGATCTTGTGACGTGTTGTCTCCCTGTTATCAATCCAGGTGACCCAAAGTGATGAGTCAGTCGGGAGAGACGCATACAAGCAATTGTGTGAGGGTCTGGATGAGGCTCAAAGGCAACCGAAGGAGGAGTGTCAGCTCAGACAGGTCAGCTCACTGCTGCTGTTTGTGCATGAGGGGCATTGGCGCCGGTGTTTGACAGAAACACGCATGTGTGTGTACGCTCAGGGAGCACAGAGTAATTCCGACATGCTTCCCTCCTGATGCTTCCATTGGTCTAAGCTCACATACGATAAGACAGAAGAATCTGTGTGAATTGAAAAGCATGTGCGTGTGTGCGTGCTTGTGCATGTGTGTGAACGTGCAGATGTCCAAGAAGAAGAATGTTATCAAATCAAACTTGTGAAACACTTTTTCTCCCAGTTACTGAATATATCCTTTCTGCCTCGACGTCACGCAGGTAACTGGAAGTGGTGATGACGCCGACAGAGAACCGGAGAAAGATGAGCAGCACGGCTCCGTGCCAGTGGTCAGCACAAGCTTTTCCCATGTAGATTCCGGTCAGTCCCTTCATCAAGAAATGGAAGTAGCTCCAAAACGTAAAAGAGAGAACTCCACAGAGGCAAGATGTTCACTTGCCCACTCTACCAACTGCAGAGATGAAGATGAACTATTTCTGCTCAGCCTTCTCCCGTCCATCAAGAGGCTTACCATTAAAAAAAGAATGGAGGTACGGATGAAGTTCCAGCAAGTGCTTTATGCTGCAGAGTTTGAGGCCTGAGAGACTTTGAAGACATTTTAAGAGACTGTACTTGACAAGTTGCCCTGCGATGAAGTGGCAAATTGTCCAGGGTGTTCCCTGCCTTCACCCCTGGACTGCCGGGAGAGGTCCCAGCAGACCCCAGCGGCTCCTGAGTGCAGGAGGAAGCAGGTGTAGAAGGTGGATGGATGGATATTTGACAAGTTGTTTGTTGTTTTGATTATTTAAAAATGTAAGAAAAAAAAAAGACTTTACAATGTTTTGCTATTTCTTTCTGAGAAATATTCATAGCTTACCTGTGAGTTTCACTAAAGTTAAAGTTCATGTCATATTTTTAATGAATAGAAAACATAAAGGGGGCGTTTTTGTTGCAAATGTAGCTCATTTTTTGTTTTTTAGTTATTGTATTTGTAAAAAAAAAAAAAAGTACCTGCATGTTTGTTTCAGCTCAATGTCAGAACTGTACATAAACGCTCATGTCTTTCTGAAAGAGGCTATTTGTGGAATGTAATTTTTTTTTTTTTTTTTTTTTACATATAATGAAAAAACAAACCCGAACATACTGTTCATTCTATCCGTTTACAGATGTAAAAAGAAATTCTTCACGTTGATTCAAACAATTCTATACAAGTTAAATATTTGTAATGTATGTAGTAACGTTGAAACCCAATTGAAAGAAAACACAATTTATCTTCATATTGTTATATTTCTGTGTCTATGATGTGGCCTCAGTGAAATCGTGTTATTCCATTGCAGGGACAAACAAGTGTTTTGGGAGGGTTGTTTTTGTGATGTGATGTGTGTCTGCTCACAAATGTTCCCGTCTCGACTGTCTGTGAGTGAGTGACTGAGTGAATTGGTTTTGGCTGGACGGGCTCGCTTGACCCTTCTCCTCTGGAGGGACCCGCCGTTCACCGCTCATCTGTTTGCATTCACCTCTATGCATTTAATAAATACACTAGTTGGGTGTTTGCGGTCATGCATTAATGTGAAATATGTTAAACAGCAGCGCCTCCTCTTGCATCTGCTCCCCTCAACTCTCTTCTCCAGTGTTGTTGGGATTACACCATTAAAAGTAATGCAACTACTCATTACTCCTTGATAAAGTAATCTAATTACTTCTTTCACTACTTTGCTTCATAAGTAATCAATTACTTTAGTTAAAAAACAGACAAAGTAACAGTTGCTCAGTGCTTTTGGAAGGAGCTTTGTTGATTAGAAAATTAATAAATTAATAATTAGAAGGTTTTGGAAAAGTAACAAAATCGTTAGTTGATAAAGTAATTATGATATAATTACCAGTTTTGCCACAGTAATCCAGTTACATTATTTAGTTTAATTACAGTAGTGGATTTCTTAGTAATAGCTTACTCGCCACCCCCCTCCATCATCACCTCTTCCATCCTGATCCGAGCCTCGACTCTCTTCCTCGCTCCCTCGCTGTCTTTCCTGTCTGCCGTACCCCCACCACTCCCTCCCCTCCCCCCCCCCCCCCCCCCCCCCCCGGTGCCTTCCGGCTCTCTCTGGCCATTGGGTGCTGCGTGGGGTGATGCTTGTGGTTTCGCTCAGTGATGTCTCCAGACTCGGAGCGTGTACCGGCGAACTGCCTCAGCGCTGTCGAGGCTTCCACAGAGTCATCGCCTCTGATGCCACCACGCCGCAAAGAGTTGCCTGCTACCAGAGCGGACGAGTCGGCGTTCCCGAAGCTGCAGGAATCAGGATCAGCTCGTCGCACTCTGCCACCTGAGGTAAGATGCAACATTGAAATGAGACATTTTACAGGGGGCTGGTAGTGGTGGAGGGATACTACTGGTATGTGTGCATCCCTCCGAAGGGTCTGAATGACTCTCCGTCTCTCTGTGTTGCACTGGGTCTTGTACAATACGACTGCATCTCAGTTAAAAAGAAAAAAAAAAAAGAAGAAGAAGAAAAAAGAAAAAGAAATAATAATAATCTGCTGCATCACAATCTGTGTGAGCACAACACTCGACTTTCTGCACTGCTGCAGAGTGAAAGGCTAACCGCTACGATGAACCAGCATCACGCCGCTGATGTTGGTGGGAAGCTGTCTCACTTATTGGTAGCTAATGCTGTCCGTCATGCAGTAGGGCGTGTTCCTCCACGGAGGAACACGGTCGTGTGCTGTGAACAGTGGATCCCTGCTTTAGGTGTGGTTCGGAGATGTGACGGGAGATGTAGAGGGGGGGAGGAGAGTGGAGGGTTTGAAAACAGCTGGAGAACACGGAAGAGTATGTTTGGTGTGTATTGAAAACAATGACGTTAGCATCACGTCCTGCCACTACATATTTTTTTGCTGCATCAGTATCGTGTGTCTCTATTTTAGTAATTTAAAACATTTTATAAGCCTAAATGCTGATGTAAAATGCTAAAAAAAAAAAAAAAAAATAGCTATGAACTTGAGAGCGGGGAAAACAGCAAATGGGAAAATGTGAGGGCAAATAAACCTCTGCATTGATAAAAAATGATAAAGTGGTTGATAAATAGTTTAACAATGGCACTGAAAAGAAATTATCAATGGTAAGTTGGAGCTGAAAAGAAATGAATGACAAAGCAAACATAGGCAGCAGCAGCAGTGTAAAATATTTGGTTAGGGGTTTATTAGTATTATTATTATTATTTGAAATAACAAGTAAATGTGAGTCCTTTAGAATTATCCCATTCATGTGATCATTACAGGATATTATGGGATGTAAAAAAAAAAAAAGCGGTCATGTGAGTAGAGAGTTAGGAAGGAGAGAGAGGAGGAGGCAATGTAATCCTCTTTTCCGTGAACAGAGAACTATGACTGTAAACCCGACGATCTTAAAGATCATTTTCTATCTAAAAAAAAAAAAAAAATCTTCCAAGTCATGTGAAGTTTGAAGGTTCAAAATGTAGATATCACTGTGCTCGGTTTAGCCTAATTTGCAACCTTCAGAATCTAATTAAGTTTAACTCCAGTCTCTCTCTCTTTCTCTCCCCCCCCCCCCCCCCCCCCCCCCTCTCTCTCTGTGTTTCCTACCAGTCTGTCCTGCTCAGCTCAGAAGAAGGCCAGCACACCCTGAGACGGTGTTAATACTGGACACCACACTGGAAGAGGCCCTATGAGAAAAAGGAAAGAAAAGCTGCTGCGGTTCTAGAGACCTGATGAGTCAAAGGATCCCAGGGAGTCTGAAAATCTGAGGACCAGAAAAACAAACCACAGTGGGCAAATATCTGGCCCCGGACCTTTGTTTTGGTTTCATCACTTCACGCAGCAGCGAGCAGAGGAGTGATCTCTCACTCACCATGTACTCCCCTCAGAGTCTCCACCGCTGGGGAATCACTCACAGCGAGAGCATGGAGCGCTTAGCGTACAGCCAAGGTAGGCCTGGCAAATTGAATCAATTTCATTATTGCTTGAATGGTTGCACCACAGCATCAAGACAAGACTGCGAGTGAATGCAAGAGTAACTAAAACAACAATTCTCCCTATCTTTGAGATGATTCTTGCATAAACTTGCATTAAGCTTTGGTATTGAAAATATCTTTAATGTTGCTTTACTTGGGTAAAAAAATTTTTTGGCAACTTAATTAAACTAAAACCAAACAATTTATATAATAATGCATTTAGTTTTTTGGTGGGTTCAAATAATATTCAATCATGAAATGATATGAATACTCGTGGCCACAGTGTAAATGCATTTATAAACTTTTTAAAAGCCTCCCAACCTACATCTGTTGTAATTGTACTTCCTCTTCAGCAGTGCCAGTGTCTGGTTGCAGCCAAGAGTAATGAGACATTTCTGTTGAAGAAATTCCTATCCCTGCGTTTAGGCTCATCACCTCGTGTGTGTGTGTGTGTGTGTGTGTGTGTGTGTGTGTGTGTGTGTGTGTGTGTGTGTGTGTCAGAATGTCGTTACGTTGTGTCTCCCCTAGTTATAGAAAATGTTAATCAGGTCTATTTGTCAGGAATGGAATCCACTAGGTTTTGAGATTTAAACACGTCAAATTTATGTCATACTAGATTCATCATGTGTGTAATGAGAACGCACCGTGACACGGATAAATGCTGTTTAGCGACTGTGCGGTGAGCAATGGGGCGCTGCATATCTCAAAAATAGCAAACAGCGCTGCGTGCCCACGTCCTCCTCTACCCCTTGCAGTTCTCTAGTTCCAGCAGCAGGGGGAGCCAGGGCCTCAATGCAACGACCCACCAAAACCATGACGTAGTGCTACCTTTTGTGTGTCTTGTGAGCCTCCCTCTGACACCGCCCCTCCGGAGGGTACAGCGGACCGTCAGGAGCGGACTCTCGGCTACGTATGCTAGCTATAAACAAACGTGTGCGACGGGGTGATGTACGGAAGTAGCCCTAACGCAAAGGACCCGTTGTGCGAGCCGCCGCCGCCACCACCGCTGACATCCACCATGTAAATCCGAACCTTCGTTTCACAGCTGGGGGACGTTCGACGGTTGATTCCCCCCCTCCTCTCTCTCTCTCTGCTGGAGCTGTCAGGGCTTTGCTGGTCCCGTGGTTTTGCAGTGGGGGTTTATGTGTGCGTGTGTGTAGCTGTGCAAAAAAAAAAAAAATTGCTCTCCGGTTGAATTGGCTGTCAAGCTATCGCTCGCTAAACAATTTAGCACAACATTGTGCAGGAGCGGCGACAGTTAGTGAGCTCTGACGTCTCCAACACCCCGCGTGAGAGGCGCCTGAACATGGCATCGCCCGCGGAGCACGAACTGACTCTGTCGGAGGCGGACGGCAGCAAGGACAAGGGTCAGGTGTTCGGCATTCTGAGGCTGCAGGAGGAGAAATCAGGGCTCGGGGAGAAAGCTAACTGCGGCGGCGGCGGCGGCGGCGGCGCGGCGAGGGGGGGCCCTGGTGGAGGAGGTGTTGTTGGTACGGGAGACGGCCGATGGCAGGCTCCGATCTTTGCTTTGGCCAGGAAAGCATCCGAGACTATTTCGGGGAGCATTCACGTCCTGCCCAAAGTGTCGGACCACAGGACGTCCCTGTCTGGAGACTGGTCCGTCCAAGGTAGGCGCGTGTGTGTGTGTGTGTGTGTGTGTGTGTGTGTGTGTGTGTGTGTGTGTGTGTGTGTGTGTGTGTGTGTGTGTGTGTGATTGATTCTTCATAGACCTATTTTACCCTTGGTGTAGCCTTGCAGCATCTTTTGTTCGACCATCACAACACATTATCGTTGACCACCTGCCAAAACTTACTTTGACACAATTCTTCATGCTCCTCAACATCAAAACTCGTCAGCTACTGATGTGTTACCTTGTGCTTAACTGAGGCACAAATGGAATGGAATGTGGCCGCAGTTCATTTGATGCATTTGATGTTAAGTGTAGCCAACCAATTTTATTCACTGTTGTCACTGTTTGATGGGGTGTGATAAAAGTCACATGATGACACAGGCGGACATTGTGTGACTTTTATTTCCTCGGTGCACTAGGGACTTGCTGCACAAGGGCTTTCTACATTAACACTGCTGCTGGGAAGTGGTTGCTTTAGTCAGTAGTGCCACTGTCTTCAGGCCTCCCCGGGCATTCACATCCTTTTAAACATGGCAAGCACACATTCCTGTACGGTCGCATCGGATATTGTCCTGTTGTTGCGCGTTCAGCCGACACATCAACTTAGAGGCTCAGTGTTGACCATTTCAAGTGGGACCCCTTAAACCACTGGCGCAACCCAGATGGAAATAGATGCAATGAAAAATAATGTTTTCTGTGATTTTATCCCCAGTACCGACCAATCTGAGACCCTGTTTCAATGTAGTTAGATTACAGAACTTTTCTACCATCCGTCAAAATGATCTTTCTATCGGTATGATCCCGACCTGGGGTCTTCCTGTGTGAAGTTTGCATGTCATCCTGTGCCTGCGTGAGTTCTCTCCGGATACTCCAGCTTCCTCCTACACTTCAAAGACATGCACGTCAGGCTAATTGGCTTCTCTAAATTGCATTCACAATCAATCCATCCAAGATAGATAGATGGATAGACAGATGGATAGATCTCTATTTCTTTGTGCAACACTGAGTGTTTTTGTGGCTTTTTCCTGCAGCCCTGCGAGACCCCATGACAATGGAGCGCACCAACCTGTTGAACATGGCCAAGCTAAGCATCAAAGGTTTGATTGAGTCAGGGCTGAGCTTCGGACGCACGCTGGACTCGGACTACCCTCCTCTGCAGCAGTTCTTCGTGGTCATGGAGCACTGCCTCAAGCATGGGCTCAAAGGTGAGAAAGGAAGACAAAGGAAGCAGATGCCAAAAAAATTCCATTAACGGCTGTCATTATTTTCATTTCCGCAACGGCCTCTTCCTGTTTTTGGTGTCCAGTCAAGAAGTCCTTTCTGGGCTTCAACAAGTCTCTGTGGGGCCCCCTGGAGCTGGTGGAGAAACTGTGTCCTGAAGCAGCGGAGATCTCCACCTCAGTCAGAGACCTGCCGGGACTGAAGTAAGGAGGACACTTGCACTGCACAAGCGTGTAAACATGGTGGCACTCAATCTGAAATCTGGCTCCACAGGACTTAATACTTAGCAGCCACAAGCGCCAGTAAGATGAGCCTGAAACATGAACCTGAGTTGGGAAATACAGGACCTGATTGATTTACTGTCCTCTTGCCTTCATCTCACTGCTGCATTGCTCGTTACGTCTTGATTTTGTCTTATTGTACCTATTTATTTATTTATTTTCAAAATGTGCACACTGTGAGTCCCAATCTATTACTAAAAAATGAAATATGTCTGCTTGTAAATTATTGTTGAGGCAGTGAGTGTCCTCTAGTGGTCATAATAAGGCACGATTCCGTCTGCTGCACTTGACTTTTATATCTTAGTTCCCAGGCGGGAGAGGTGTCGAGCAGGAAACAGTGTGCGTAATATCGAATCGTAGTCGAAAGCAACAAAATGGGGAACAGCTTTGGTGTTTGAGAAGAGAACAGAGGCTGTTTCCTTTGGCAGTGCTGAGTCAGACCAACAAGCACGTAGCAGGGCAGCACTTCAAACTCCATGCACTGACCAAACGGCTGGATACCGAGCGACATTGTGTTTTTCCTCCAGTGAAGATGCTTATCCAGCAGTCACTCTGAAGGCTTGACTCAAGCAAAGCACATACATCTGTGTGTGTGTGTGTGTGTGTGTGTGTGTGTGTGTGTGTGTGTGCGTGTGCGTGTGCGCATGCGCGTGTGTGTGTGTGTGTGTTCCAGGACTCCGTTAGGCAGAGCCAGGGCCTGGTTGCGTCTGGCTCTCATGCAGAAGCGGCTGGCCGACTACCTGCGTCTTCTCATCTCCAGAAAAGACCTGCTCAGGTGCTCACACTTATGTGCACATGGTGTGGCTTGCAAAGTGAAACCATAAGGAAACCAGCTGTCTTGAGGCACGACTTTATAACTTAAATCTCTTAAATATTGACAAGATCAGATCAATAATCAATGATGATCAGATCAATGACTAAGACTCCCTATTATTGCCCTTTTTTTAAAATAAATTCACATTTTAGACTGCAAGTCTGTGGATCTAAAGATGGTAACGCGACAGCAACATTGCAGAGGCAGACCTTTCAAAATAAAGCTACCACTTGCTTCACTTCTTGCCAATGACTGCAGCCTTTTTCGGTGTTTGAGAATCTGTTTTGTCTCCTTCTCTAGCGACTTCTATGAAAATTCAGCGCTCATGCTGGAGGAGGAAGGAGCTGTGATCGTGGGCTTGTTGGTCGGCCTCAACGTTATCGACGCTAACCTTTGCGTCAAAGGCGAGGACTTGGACTCTCAGGTAACCACAGCTCTCAGACGCCAGTATTATATCATCTTTCGTGCCAATTCAAATAAAACCGAAGCATTTTTAACCCCCAAAGTGAAAACATTGTCCTTGATTCATTCTTCTTAAAGGTTGGGGTGATCGACTTCTCCATGTACTTGAAAAACGACATTGATGATTACAGGAGTGAAGAGAGGTGCGTCCTATGTTGCTGTCTTTCTTCCTCCAGGGTGTCCTCCATTATTCTCAAAACCCACCAAATTCTAAGCAGTGTTTCATTTTATTCTGTTTCCGTGGCAACGACAGGAACAGCCAGATAGCGTCCATCTTGGATCAGAAGAACTACGTTGAGGAACTAAACCGGCAACTGAAGTAAGACTTGTTTGAAAGTTTGTCGTCCTCTGATGAAAATGATAAAAGATCAGACAAGCACACACACAAGATAACAGATCCTACCTGCAGCTTGTTTCCAGTGATGCTTAGCTGAAAACGGAGAATTTATTTTTGTGTCTACACACGCAGCACCACAGTCCATGGTCTTCAGAACCGAGTAGACTCCCTTGAAAAGTCCAACTCTAAACTCATAGAAGAGGTGAGTGCCACTGCCAGAGCGTGAATAGTTGAGAGTGCGATGGCAGGATGCACCTGCTTAATCATTGTCATCAAGCAGCAGGTGTCTGCGTGGCCTGTTGAATTATCCCATGTGTTTTTTGTGTGTGCAGCTAGCCATAGCCAAGAACAACATCATCAAACTGCAGGAAGAGAACCAGCAGCTGAGGGGCGAGAACAGTCTGATTCTCATTAAGGCACAGCAGCATTTTGAGGTACGCAGTCGCAGCGTGAAATGGAATGGAGGTCTTTCTGATTATTCACCAGCTTGTTTCCACCAGAAACTGGATCGCGTGACGTGTCGTCTCCCCGTTTTTTAATCCAGGTGACCCAAGGCGACGTGTCAGTGGAGAGAGACACATACAAACAGTCGCGCCAGGGTTTGGATGAGATGTACAATGAGGCTCAAAGGCAACTGAAGGAGGAGTGCCAGCTCAGACAGGTCAGGACACTGCTGGCGTTTGTGCATGAGAGGCATTGGCACCGATGTTTGACAGAAGCGTGTGTGGGTGTGTGTGGTTTGACTTTTAGGATGTGGAGAATGAGCTGGTGGTGCAGGTGTCGATGAAACAGGAAATGGAGTTGGCCATGAAACTTCTCGAAAAAGACATTCATGAAAAACAGGTCAGCACAGGTTTACAGATTTACACCATCTTATATGTGGCAGATTTTCCATCTTTCATTTGTAGCTGCTATAGGACAGACACCAGGACTCTCCTAGTCTGTCCTTTGAGATGAGAGAAATCTGATTCAATCGTCTTGAACAAGTTTGTTAGAAGTGATTCAGTCTCAATCGGCCCTCTGTTTATCCCAACAGGACACACTGATTGGACTGAGGGACCAGCTGGACGAAGTCAAAGCCATCAATGTAGAAATGTACCAGAAGATGCAGGTATGAACCAGTGACACAGGTAAACACCACATTATCACATCGATTGAAACAAAGCCACAATGTCCTAAATAATGAGCACTGCTGCCTTGTGCTGTCTTGGTTGTTTAGTTTCCACCCATACACGCCTGTCAATCATAACAACCCCCAGCCCCCTTTTTTTTAAAGCCTCACTGAATTAATAATACCCAAACTGATCAGAATATTTCCCAGTAAACATCCCAGCATGGATAAAACTAATATAGACACACATGGTGATCCCTGCACGAACATTCTTCCATTGTGCTCCTCACCGCTGCCTCTGTCACGTCTTGCTTGTCAGTCGTCCGACGATGAGATGCAGAAGAAGAACAACATGATCAGCCGCCTGGAGGAAAAGACCAACCAGATCACTGCCACCATGAAGCAGCTGGAGCAAAGGTGAGCCACGCTAGCCGAGGAGACACGGCGGCGATGAGTCTTCACGACGTATTCAGTTCATGTGAAGCAGGCAAAAAGAAAAGAAATCCCAGCGATTCCAGTTGCTTTCTTCTTGACAGTGTAATTTCACCGTTTAAATCATAAAGACTCCCACACAGATAATCCTCATGCATGGTCGTGTATCTAAGTCACTGCTGCATCACAGTCGACGTATATATTGTTCCATGACGTGCTGGTTGCTGTGATTCCTTGTCACCCCATTGTGTACCAGTCAACATGGCCCATCCCTCCCCCCCACCCCCCCCTCTCTCCCATTGGTTTAATTCTCTTCCATTCTATTTGTGAGCTCTTGTGAAAGCTTTTCGCTGCAAGACTTTTGGCTTTCGTTGATACAAACTCATGACCGACGCCAAAGAGGTTGAGAAATTACTCTCCCCCGTAACTCAGAGATGAAATTCCTTGTTAAACAGGATGTGCAGTGGAGAGTTCATTCCTAGCGATCACACATGCTGGCTTATTTTATTTGCATTGTTACCAGACCCAGTACCTAGTACGTCCAATAATATACCAACTGTGTGGCAAACAGGTCCAGACTGAGCACAGATTGTAATAGCTGAAGGTGGCAGCCTTACACAGCTCATGATGTTAAGAGCCAAGTGTTCAGTGTGCTGAGGGCTCTTAGAATACTGATGTAATGACATCCTTTCTTCCTTCCTTTCTTGCCTCTTATCTTCCTTTTCTACCTTCCCTTATCCTTTCTTTTCCTTGGTTCCTCCCTGTTTGTCTCTTTTATGCCATTAAATATCCATCCATTGCTTCGTTTTGTTTTGTTTTCCCTATTTTTGCTCTCTGAAAACGTCCATTTGTCATTTTCTTTCCTTCCGACTTGACTCGCGCGCAGCGATAAGGACCTGCTCAGTCAGACGAGAACACTCGCCATGTCCTTTGTAAAGTGCGCCAGCACGGACACAGAGCACCAGTACAAGCTTGTGAAGGACATCTCCTTCTGAAGACAAGCGCTTTGGCTTCAATTAAACGCACATTTATTTCTGGGGTTTTGTATGTCTAGAGAGAGCAGGTGGGGAATTCTTGTGTGAAAGTGGACAGCGTTGCTTTGCGCTTCAGACACCAAGACGGGGTCGTGATGGTGACGGCCGTCTGTGTGGCAGGCCGCAGTCGAGTGTTTATGTTGTTTATTTCAATCCTCGTTAGACAACTTGTGAAGTTTTACACAAAATATGCTTAAACATATAGAAAAAAAAGTTATGACTCATGCAGTAACAAGTCTATTTAAGGTTAAATGCTTAGCCGGTTGTGCGCACACAAAGGGTGATGGCCACTTGGGCAGTCAGTTTGTGCCAAGTGTCAAGTTTTATCGCTGCGTCGTTGCTGTTCACAAAAGAAAACTGGATACGTGTGTCGCGACAACCAAGTTTTCTCATGTGACAATGAACAGAGACGCCGTTGAGCAGAGCCGGTCGCTTAGCAAAGAGTTCAAGGTTCCCTTGTCCATTAAGACTGGCCAATCTCAAAGGGGACGCAAGGCGAAGGAGGGATGGAGACTCCTCTGAACATCTGAATTTACCACACAGCACAAACGGACAGCAGAGATTCGCCACAGATTGTGTATAAACTTATGGCTGCGTTCAGACTGCAGGCGAATCTGATTCAAATCAGATTCCTTCTCAAATCCCAAATTTTTAGGGCTAATTGTTCACACTGTTTTTAGCAAGTGTCCAAATTGGGATCTGGCTCTGTTCAGACTGAGCCCACATTACTGACCCACCTGTAGGTTGCTCGGGTAGAGTTGGGTAGAGTGACGTCACGGACAGTCAAAACCGGACGGTGCGTTTGGAGCTGTTCAGACCGAGACGCGTCAGTCCAAATGACAAAGTTGAAACTTCCTGTGAAGGTGGTTTCTATTCCTTTTGCAAAAATCGGATTTCATGTGATTTGTGACCGTTCAAACTACAAAAGGGCCACCTGGTTTCAATCTGGACGGGCTAGAAATTGGATTTTGGGCTAGCAGTCTGAACGCGGCTTTATTGCAGCCAGTGTCAGATCTCAGAAAACCATCAGAACCAAAAGGTTTTCCTCCTTCGAGAGCTTTTCTTTTGCCGCTTTTTAGCCTCCTTTCTTTGATTGGTTCCCAGTTTCCTCTGCATGTGCTGCACCTCTCGGCCTGCTCTGTCATTAATGCTGAGCAGCAGTTTGAGCCGTGACATTTCTTCCTTTCTAGTTGGCCGCTAATCACATGACCATTTAATAGGCTTGAGCGTGGTGGAATGATAGAACTGGCTCACCGCCTCTTGTGATCACTCACCTTGACAAAAAACCAAAAAACCAAGTGAGGTCGAGCTGCGTCCTTGTGGACGCTGACGGCTCATCAAGGACTCACCTCCTTCCACCTGCTTTCACCAAACAGACAGAACTGAGCCGGACCAATCGGTGAGCAGCAGCTGCGCGGCGTCGAGCTGTTTGTCGACTTTTGTGATCAGCGAGGGTGTAATCGCTCCGTCACGTTCCCAGTACTGTAAACCTCCTTCCACTTTGTAGACTAAACTCTCCGATGGAAACAGCTGTTGTACACTCACAACTACCGTCTTTTACCACAGCGGT